>NC_135220.1:10997819-11002819 GCF_052324685.1 Brachyhypopomus gauderio | reverse complement strand
CCTCTCTTTCTGTTCATCTCTCTCCCTCCTTTTCTCCTCTCTCTGTTTCTCTCTACCTCCATCTCTTTCTCTCTTAATTTCTCTCCCTCCTTCCCTCCCTCTCTCTCTGTTCATCTGTCTCCCTCTCCTTCCCCCCTCTCTCTCTTTTCTGTTCATCTCTCTCTCTTTCCTCTCTCTCTCCACCCCATCCTCCCTTCTCTCCTTGCTGTATTTATCCATTTTGCCAAAGTATGAGAGCATGGCGTAGTACTGAGAGATCCAGGCCCGTTCTGCGCGTGTGCTAGAACCCTCTGTCCTCCGTCTGTCTGTGTCTGTGATAGATCAGTCAGCTTAGGTCATATACCAGCATCAAACCCACTGAACAAAGTGCACATATGCAGCAATGAACATCTCCCATAATATCAGCCTCTTCTTTTCACATCATGTTAAGTGTTAGTGTGAGTCACCACAGACCACTGCAGAGAGCTGGCTGTAGGACTTAACACTCTTTATTTAAACACTATTAGATGATGCTGTAGGACTTAACACTCTTTATTTAAACACTATTAGATGATGCTGTAGGACTTAACACTCTTTATTTAAACACTATTAGATGATGCTGTAGGACTTAACACTCTTTATTTAAACACTATTAGATGATGCTGTAGGACTTAACACTCTTTATTTAAACACTGTTAGATGATGCTGTAGGACTTAACACTCTTTATTTAAACACTATTAGATGATGCTGTAGGACTTAACACTCTTTATTTAAACACTATTAGATGATGCTGTAGGACTTTATTTAAACACTGTTAGAGGACGCTGTATGATGTCACTGCTGCCAAGGTTGGATTTCTTTGTTTTGTCTTATGCCCTTTTTGTTTGTGTATGTGTTTTCTGTCTGACTCATTGTCACATGACCTACTTCCTGCCGCCTCTGCAGAGTGTCGAGGGGCTTCAGTCTCAGGAGCTCCAGCCCTGACTCACTTTATACTGGGTCACTGGTGTAGAACCAATTAATCCACCTCCACAGCCCAGTTCTGATGTACTGGTGGCTGCCGGTGTGTTTCTCAGAGGATCCGGGTGATAATGGGATGACAGGTGGCAGAAAGTTTGTCTTGTTCTTTAACATTTGTTCTGTCATTTTCTTCAGAAACTTTATACCCTCTAGTTGATTCATTTGAGGGTGACTCGCCCCCCGTGTGCCTACTGGGACTGATTGAGAGTAGGTGGGCCCTGTGAGCACGTGTGGCCCCTGTGAGCACGTGTGTATCGGTCCTTAGAGCCACATGGACTCAGTGTCTTTCAGGACAGACAGATGTGTGGACAGAGAGAAGACAGGGAAGACAACTGCTGCTGTTCTGCTTCCTCACTGGGAGGCCTGTCTTGATCTCACACACACACACACACACACACACACACACACACACACACACACTGAAAGCTAGCTGCATCACATGCTCTGGTTTTTAGGTGGTGTCAGGGGATGAGCAGAGATACATGAGTACAGAGACCCTGGTGAGTGTATTGTGATGAGGGTGCAATTCTCTTGAGAGTCACTAGTGGGCAGCACCTGCCAACTCCTCTCCTCTCCTCTCATTTTGAGTATGTCTGTGACCTAAATAATCCACCATGGCCAGTGTGTGGTTATGTACCTCAAAGCTGCCTCCCCCATGATTCTTTCTTTCATCCTCTTTTTGTCTTGGCAGTTTTGAGGTCTCATTCTCAGGAGATTCATTACATAATGTGTAATATATCTGTGTGTCAGATTTCCTGATTTTGAGTTCTAGTGTGTGTGTGTTGTGTGTTTTGATGGTTTGATTAGAACCATGCAGTTCATGTAGGTCTAACACACACTGACTGGTACAAGTGTGCTTAGATATCTGCCCTTACAGTTCTTAATGCAGCTTAGCAACAGCAAATTGCTCTGAACAGATTTCTCCATGATCAGCCCTGTTGGAGGCGTTTCATTAGCAGCGGGAGTGTTTACTACCCAAGATTTGTGGGGCAGGGAGTGTGTGTGTGTGTGTGTGTGTGTGTGTGTGTGTGTGTGTCATAGCTGCATGTCCCTCAGTGCAGCTCTGTGGGGATGAGTGTGTGTGGGGATGAGTGTGTGTGGGGATGAGTGTGTGGGGATGAGTGTGTGTGGGGATGAGTGTGTGTGGGGATGAGTGTGTGTGGGGATGAGTGTGTGGGGATGAGTGTGTGGGGATGAGTGTGTGGGGGATATGTGTGTGGGGATGAGTGTGTGGAGATGTGTGTCTAATCCTCTCACCCCATTGTGGATCTTCGTGCAGATCAAAGCTTTTGTCTCCTCAGCATGTGTGAGTAGGGGGAGGGGCCATCTGGCCTGTGCCGTCCAATACCGCCTCTTCCATGTATTTATGACAAGCTTCTTCCCTGCCACATTTACATACTACCCACAACCGTCCAATCACACAGCTGTAATTAGGCTGTTTATATTTGCCATTGTAATCGCTGAGTTGCATGTTAATAAAGTGGGATTACATGATAGAGGAATGACAGGTATATGGGTTACATTTACACAAGAGCATGACTCCTCTATCGCCTGTTTCAGTTCTAATCGTGTTCATGTTTGTGTAAGTAAAGAACAGTGAGGCTGAACATTAAGAGGCTAATTCCTGATCCTCTAGCAACACGTTGGGTGTGTGGGGCACTGTAGACCTCAGGTGTCAGATGTGTTGATCTCATCTGTTAGCGTTACAGTGTAGAATCGGGTCAATCTCATAACGCATGGCTCATGGTACACAGACTTGGGTGATTGAAACCCACACACAGACAATGGGAAAGATGCACATAACTGTACTGCGCCCGCTCGGTTCTGTTCTGAGAGGTCTTTCTCATACCATTATTGTCCCCAGGTTCGGTTTGGACCAGGAGAAACTGGTTCTGTAGGCAAAATCTATAAAAGCAAAAATGCAGCTTGCTGTGCATTTCACTGCACGTCCTCGTTCTGAGTTACTGACATGGGCATTGAGAATTTGCCTTTACCCAGTTATGGAGAAGCAAAATGATGCTTCATCACATGGCCGAGGTCACCCTCCCCCTTTAGTCATCACATGGGCACTATGCAGCCTGGGGCCACGGGCAGCCAATCAGCTTTTAGAGCTGTGAGCCAGTGAGAGCTGATTTGTTGGAGGCATGTGGGAGTCTCCAGGTAGAACAAGTCACCCTTGAGAGAAAAACAACTTCTGTGCCATTATTATCCCCTTTGTTGAACTCAGCACTACAGCGGGTGCAAGTCGCAATGACTCCGCATCAACTTCCAGTTCTAGACTGATTGTAAAGTGATTTGTGCATCGCTCCTTATCAACCTGCCCTCTCAGCCACACTCGGAAATGCCATTTCATGTACCAAAATGGATCAGCTATGAATTAGACATTTCAGCCATCAGTTCGTCATTTCACTGATGGAGCAGGTGAAGTGATCACGTTCGTTAGTGCCCTGACGTCTTCATCCCAGCTAAACGAGTCACGCTCATTAGCCTTCATGAGGCCAATCTCTAATGTCCAGCGCTGATTTAATGGCCGCATGTAAAACACGTCCGGTGTGGAATCATGCTGCCATGCCCATTTACCGTGGCCAGATCCCCCCCCACGCTGTCACTCATGTGTCAGACTGTCACACCTCAATTACCGGGGGAGGAAGACACTCAAGATGGCCACCACTGCCAGCCTCGGCGTGGTCTGCAGTGTTTTACAGGTGGTTTGGCGAAGCGTGTGGAAACCTTCAAATACTAATGCATAATCAAATACTAATGTATATTTAAATACTACTGCAAAATCAAATACTAATGCATATTTAAATACTACTGCAAAATCAAATACTAATGCATATTTAAATACTAATGTACTGCCTGGCTCCTGTCTGGTGACCAGCCGTTCGTCTGCACTGTACTGGATACCATATCACACCACACACTGTAAGGTACCACACCACACACTGTAAGGTACCACACCACACACTGTAAGGTATCACACCACACACTGTAAGGTATCACACCACACACTGTAAGGTACCACACCACACACTGTAAGGTACCACAACACATAATGTAAGGTATCACATCACAGTGTAAGGTACCACATCACACACTGTAAGGTAACACACCACATAGTGTAACGTATCACACCACAGTGTAAGGTACCACACCACACACTGTAAGGTAACACACCACATAGTGTAAGGTATCACACCACAGTGTAAGGTACCACACCACACACTGTAAGGTAACACACCACATAGTGTAAAGTATCACACCACAGTGTAAGGTACCACATCACACACTGTAAGGTAACACACCACATAGTGTAAGGTAACACACCACATAGTGTAAGGTATCACACCACAGTGTAAGGTACCACACCACACACTGTAAGGTACCACACCACATAGTGTAAGGTATCACACCACACACTATAAGGTGTCACACCACCGTGTAAGGTACCACACCACACACTGTAAGGTAACACACCACATAGTGTAAGGTATCACACCACAGTGTAAGGTACCACACCACACACTGTAAGGTATCACACCACACACTATAAGGTGTCACACCACCGTGTAAGGTACCACACCACACACTGTAAGGTATCACACCACACGGAGTAAGACACCACATGGTGTAAGGTATCACACCACATGGTGTAAGGTATCACACCACAGTGTAAGGTACCACACCACACACTGTAAGGTATCAAAACACGCTGTAAGGTACCACACCACACACTGTAAGGTATCACACCACACGGAGTAAGACACCACATGGTGTAAGGTATCACACCACATGGTGTAAGGTATCACACCACATGGTGTAAGGTATCACACCACAGTGTAAGGTACCACACCACACACTGTAAGGTATCAAAACACGCTGTAAGGTACCACACCACACACTGTAAGGTATCACACCACACGGAGTAAGACACCACACACTGTAAGGTATCAAAACACACGCTGTAAGGTACCACACCACACACTGTAAGGTATCACAC
>NC_135220.1:10762819-10992819 GCF_052324685.1 Brachyhypopomus gauderio | reverse complement strand
ATACAGTGGTACACTGGTGCAGTGGTACACTGGTGTATTGATACAGTGTTACACTGGTGCAGTGTTACACTGGTGCAGTGGTACACAGGTGTAGTGATACAGTGGTACCCTGGTGTAGTGTTACACTGGTGCAGTGGTACACTAGTGTAGCGGTACACTGGTGTATTGATACAGTGTTACACTGGTGCAGTGGTACACTAGTGTAGTGGTACAGTGGTATAGTGTTACAACAGGGGTATAGTGTTACAGTGGTAGACTGTTGTTAGTGGTACAGTGGTACACTGGTGTAGTGGTACATTGGTGTAGTGGTACAGTGGTACACTGTTGTAGTGGTACAGTGGTATAGTGTTACAACAGGGGTATAGTGTTACAGTGGTACACTGGTGTAGTGGTACATTGGTACACTGGTGCAGTGGTAGACTGCTGTAGTGGTACACTGGTGTAGTGATACAGTGGTACACTGGTGCAGTGGTACACTAGTGTAGTGGTACACTGGTGCAGTGGTACACTAGTGTAGTGGTACACTGGTGTATTGATACAGTGTTACACTGGTGCAGTGGTACACTAGTGTAGTGGTACAGTGGTATAGTGTTACAACAGGGGTATAGTGTTACAGCGGTAGCCTGTTGTAGTGGTACACTGGTGTAGTGGTACAGTGGTACACTGTTGTAGTGGAACAGTGGTATAGTGTTACAACAGGGATATAGTGTTGCAGTGGTACACTGGTGTAGTGGTACATTGGTACACTGGTGCAGTGGTAGACTGCTGTAGTGGTACACTGGTGTAGTGATGCAGTGGTACACTAGTGTAGTGGTACACTGGTGTATTGATACAGTGGTACAACAGGGGTATAGTGTTACAGTGGTAGACTGTTGTAGTGGTACAGTGGTACACAGGTGTAGTGATACAGTGGTACACTGGTGTAGTGTTACACTGGTGCAGTGGTACACTAGTGTAGTGGTACACTGGTGTATTGATACAGTGTTACACTGGTGCAGTGGTACACTAGTGTAGTGGTACAGTGGTACACTGGTGTAGTGGTACATTGGTACACTGGTGTAGTGGTAGACTGTTGTAGTGGTACACTGGTGTAGTGGTAGACTGTTGTAGTGGTACACTGGTGTAGTGATGCAGTGATACACTGGTGTATTGATACAGTGTTACACTAGTGTAGTGGTACACTGGTGTATTGATACAGTGGTACACTGGTGCAGTGGTACACAGGTGTATTGATACAGTGGTACACTGGTGCAGTGGTACACTGGTGTATTGATACAGTGGTACACTGGTGCAGTGGTACACTGGTGTATTGATACAGTGGTACACTGGTGCAGTGGTACACTGGTGTAGTGATACAGTGTTACACTGGTAAAAACAATACATGACTTCTGAGGCTCAGTCTGATCAGCAGAGCCCCTGAATGGCTTAATCATCATAGTGGATGATCATAGTAAGAAGACTGGGCAGTAATACAGCCGCTGGCCAGGAGAGCATCCTGGAACACCAGCTCTATTCCTCCCTCCCTCCCTCTCTCTCTCTCTCTCTCTCTCTCTCTCTCTCTCTCCTCCCTCCCCCCATCAGGACCTCAGCGGCCAGCGTGCGTCTTCCTTCCTCCACCAAGCCCCCACCTTCCCCTCCTTGTGCCTCCTGTGTTGAAGTTCCCCATGCAAACGTGGGAGGGAGGTGGTTTGGTGTTGACACAGCGCTCATGACCCCTCAGTGAGGTGGCTGTGAGGAACAGATGTGTGTCGGTATGTAGAGTGCCACGGTCGCTCCTCACGGCCATGAAGAGAACGCCGCTACCACATCAGAGAATACGTTCATTTCTCTCATCACCTAGGCAACCGCTGCAGAAGCACGAGGAGTCGGCCATTTTAAAGCGCTCAGTTGTTGCAGGCCTGGTTTAATAAAATGGAGGTGTGTCTTCTGTATCAGACCGGTATGTTTTCTTTTATTTTATGTATTTTGTGTGTGATTTAAATCATATATTTTGAGTAAAACAGACAGCAATTTGAATTTGTAAATTGAAAATTACTATGTCAGATTATCAGGTCCTTGTTACCAAAATATGAATTAAATACGTTTGACTAAACCTCAAGCTCCTGGGAATGAACCTGCAGCACCGAGTGAGATAAACAGAAAATGATTCTGGTTTTCTAGCTGTTTATTAGACAAAAGACATTTTGTATTTCTCAATCTGTCTGACTCTCTGATGGGAATCTGACCTACATATCACTTTGGCATGTGACCTTTGACCTATAATACTTCTTTGGATGTGCATCATTATGTTGTAATAGAATGTTCACTTAAAATATTAAGTAGGTTATAAATTAAATATTGTTTATTTGTTAGTCCTATGATATTCAGTTTTGTTTTAAAATTACCTTAGATGATCACATTTATTTAATCAAGGATTGATTAGTACTAAACAGTGTGATAGACAAAAGATAAAAAAATTAAGGGAGGGTATTTTTAGGAATATATAGGAATATGTCTATTCTAAACCAAACTTGTCATCAGCTAAGCTTAACATTAGATCAAGAAATATGGACTCTTTACATGGCTTACAGACTCTGGTTAACACATATGCAGTTACATAACTGTTATAGCCAGAATATGCTAATAGGTAATATCAGTATGTACAATTTAATTACAATTTAATACAGTATTAAATTGTTACGTTAAGCTCAAGTTTTGGCAGAAGACTTTTAGAAAGAGCATACTCAACATTGGCAGACATGGTTGTGAGTTCTGACAAACTTTTATTTGAAATGTAAGTGTTCCATTAATAAACAAGAACATAAACAAACCAACAGCCATATAAATATCTTCATATAAAATAAAAGTAGCATGAAGCAATAAGCATTTGGAAAAGGAAAGTCAGCACGGGTGGATACAGAAAGGGCTCCAAGCAGACAAACGTTTCTATATATTCATAGTTAGACAGGGATGGCATTCCAGTAGTATTAACAGTTGACTGTAATTACAAACACAGAGGACGATATAGCAATGGGGCGGATTAGGCCACTACAATCCATATGCAACTCTTTTTTATTCTTTTAAAGTTCAGATGATTTAAGAAAGAAAGTGAAAGAGAAGAAAAAAACACAAAAATATGCACAAAGTTCACAAGCCTAAGCAACAATTCAGCATCTTCGGTGACTGTAGGTTATATGTACAGATGAGATTAGTCAGCGAGCTTGAAGCTTGTGTATCTAAACCACTACACTACCAGAATGGCTTTCTTTTTACTTTTTTTCTCTTTTTTTCTAAAAAATACTGAAACATTCCTGTGTTAGCCAGATCCCTGCGGCTCTAGTTTGTACAGACAGGTTACGTATGTTTTTTACACGGCGACAGTGGGTTGGTGCATTTCTGATTATGCAGAGTATAGGAGGATCCTGTGAGCTGTGTGGATATGGAGGAGCCTACAGGAACCTTCATCATCACGCCTCCAGCCTGCTGTTCTGACCTTCCTCATCAGAAGGGCCTTTACAGGAAGTATCTTTGTTCACTTGAGGACCATTTTAGTGTGTCACAGAACCAAGACTTGCAAGGCTGGGATGTTCACATACACTCCCATCAGTGCATCCACACGATCTATCCCATGATCCAACCGTTTTATTCATCAGCTTCTGTAGCCCCCCAACCCCCAACACCACACAGGAAGATCCTCCAACGCAGTCTCCTTCTCCATAAACACCTCATCAGCACACTGGTCACCATCCAGTATGATTCAACATGTACGGCCTAACACAAACCAAAGGCTTGGCGAACAGCCACCTTATCCGTGGTTCATAAAACATGGTATACCTCTTCTAATGCAGGTCCACAAGATTGATATACAGCTATAGTATAATTCATATAACATTTAATGGGTGTTTATAGCAATAACCTATCATTGCCTTAGTGACACTAAAGAATTTAAGGAGACTGAGTTCGATCTTATTCTTTTTCCTACGATACAAACAGTCCAACTTTTCAGCTGCTGGTGTTCTACAAGGAAAATGCATTCTCTTATTATCTTACTTCTGAATATGTTTAAGATCTATTGTGAATGGTACTTTTAATTTTAGTATCTTTCCACACTGCATAGTTCAAACCCAATACTCTTACAGAGGTCAAAGTTCATCATGCAAAAAAAGAAAGAAAAGGGAAAAAGACCTTGGGGGAATATGGCACGTTCTCTTGAAAAAACACCAACATTTTCAGTCTTTTTACCACAAAAAGCAACTATGTTGAATAAAAAAAACAAAAAAAAAATCCTTAACATGACCAAAACCAAATCTGTATATTTGTTCAGTATGTTTGTTTAACAATGCTAGTTATCTAACAGCACAGACTTTATGATCTAATCAATCAGTTTTGGGATCTAAATACGTTCTATTCGATCCCTGTTAAAAAAAAAAAGGCTACAAAGCTACCCAACATAAGGACTGGTGAACCGCTGGCACTGTGGGCTACAGCAGTGCAAAGCCAAAACAATCTGTAATAAAAAGAAGTTTAAGTACAAGATAAATGAATGTCTCACAACTAGAGGATTTTCTAATGGTTTAACGTTTCAGCGAAGGATGAGCTAGTTTGCAGCCTGGGAACAGGCTGAGATCCCAGGACCTTCTCCAGAGCCCCAGAGCTGTGGAGACACCTACAGGCTCCTCACTTCTTGTCCTTCTTGGTGACCTTCTTCTTGCTGGCCGGGGTGGGGGCGGCCTTGGGGGCCTCGGCCGGGGGCAAGGCCTGGGGTGGGGGCAGGGCCTGCTGGGGTACCTGCTGCTGGGGGTTGGCGGTCAGTGTGGCGGTGCTGCCCGGGATGTAGACGTTCTGGCGGTAGTCAGGGACGTACTGGGCGTTGTAGCGGGGGCCCAAAGTCGCAGTAGCTTCACTCACTTCTGGGGGGAGAGGGAGAGACATGGGGGGGTGGGGGGGGGGGGGGGGTGGAGAAACGGGTGGAGATGGAGGGGTGGAGGGTGAGTGGGAGAGACAGGTGGAGGTGGGGTTATAAAGAAAGGGGGGCATGGGTGGAGTTTGGTAATACAGAGGGGCACAAGGGGTAGATTGGATAGAAGGTAGAGGTGGGTGGGTGTGTAGAAGGAGAGATGGGTGGAGAGTAGAGAGTGAGAAACAAGGAGGAAAAATGAGAGGAACATGAATGGAGGGGTGAGAGAAAAGGTAGAGCAGGTTAGAAGAATCGCACGTGGTACGATGGCGTCCTCACACACACACACGGACTGCTGCAGTGCGGCTTCCCCTGTGGCCTGGTTCTCTGTTCCCCTCCCCCCATGCATATCACACGCTGCAGTGCACACACACTCCCTCGTGCACACCGAGTGCTTGGAGTGTGTCACATGTTCACACTTAATTGATGCTCAAATGGCACACAAATACTGTTTGCTTCTCAGGGCTTTGCACGCCCATCACAAGCAGGTGCGTGTGGCTGGGGCACAAAGCCGTCTTTTATTCCTGGACCAAATCCCCTGCCGGTCCTCCCTGACCATAGCTCACTAGTTCACTGTTAATCTGGACTGGCTGCCTGAAGTGAATGTTGTGGTATCTTTCTTCATATAGACTAAATTAAACTAATGCACAATGTGTTTCTTTCTGGCTCTAGCTGTGACCAGCTACGCTGTGGAGTCCTTCGCCACGTTAGAGTGTTAGAAGGGGCAGCAGTCACCTCACACAGCGACGAGCCCGTGCAGCTGTGTGACTGAGTAAGAAAGAGCACTCTGTCCCCACTCCATCAGTCTGCTCGCAGTCAATGAGCGCTTGGCTGCACTGTGCGTAATGAAAGCAGCTCTCTTTTCTCTGTTCTCTCTCTCTTTCTCTGTATTTATCCTCCTCCCTTTTAACCCTGCGTCTCCTTTCTTTCCTTGCATCGTCGAACTGCTGGCAAGCGATCTTGCCTCATGAGTTTGACCTTGAGGTGTGAAGTCAGTTCACTGCAGTGGTGAGAGTGACTGTCGGGAGAGAGATCAGCACGTAGCCGAGTGGCGCTCGGACGTGAAGGCAGCTGAAGCCCTTTTGTGCCGACGTGCTCACGTTTCGCCCTCTCTGATTTTACATCTCTGCTCTAAGGCACCTGCAACTCGGGCCAGACAGAGAGATGGACGTGAGCCAACCGGTGAGGAGACGAGCAGGATCAGGAGTGGAGGAGGGGGAGGAGAGGGGGAGAGAGAGGAGGAGCGAAACTCACCGTTCGCAGCCGCCATGAGAGCCTGGAGCTGTTCGGCCTCGGTGGGGGGGTTGGGCCACGGTCCAGTTCCTACCACAGCGCCCGCGGGGCCCTCCTCAGGACGGGCAGCAGCTCTGCAACAAAACACACACGGGTTTACTGTCTCCCACACACACACACTCACACTCACTCAACCATACACACACACACACACACACACAATCACACTGCCGCACATGCACGCGCACAGATATGCACACGTCCTGTCGCCAAGTTTGCCAGCATTGATACGCCAGGCTTATGAGCCGAGGCAGCCATTTTGAAACAGCCATTTTGTGTGAGGATCGGAAGCAGCACACGGCAGTTGGAAAATGGAGGCTGCAGATAAACTGAGCGGTTATGTCTGTAATGTAACCAGACAGGCAAACGTGTTAACATACACACATACACAGACACACACACACACACACACACACACACACACTCTCGCACAGAAATGCACACACTGCTTTTCTGCTTTTGTTGATATAGTGTATGTTTTGTGTTCTGCTTAGGGTTAAGCTAGCCTGGCTCAGCCAGCAACAGACTCTTGGGTTTACATGAACACTGTAGCCAGAGAGAGACAGAGATTCTGTATCAGTGAGTGATTTGTTTGCTGTTAGAACTTCAGGAGTATTTTGTGCTTCTAGATGTTGGATGTCACGTGCGTGAGACCTGTGGTGATTAGCACTATTGTCCAGTGTATCGTGTTAGGAGTTGAAGTGTGAGTATGATGCTGATGCTGTGTCATCGCCTCTGTGTTTGTTAACCACACAGACATATCAACACAGAAACTTAAAAGTCAAGAACAGGACAACAGAAATATTTTCTGCTCTATGACGACAGACTACACACAGTCGGCCCTATGGAGGCAGCGCAGACCCATTTCAAAGACACATACATGGCACTTGACTAGGCGAGAATACACATAGTGCAACAGTAGCCTACAGGGCAAGATGCAACACACAGTCTTCAGCACTACACACATGTCCAAAGGTCTTAAATCTGATAGGATGAAACTATTCACACCTTCAAGAAACATGGCACTTGGGAAGACGATTGGACAATGTGTAAGCAAAGCTGGAAGACACACCGAGTAGCTCTAGAAGACCTTAACAAAAATAAAAAAGTGCCCCCCCGGCTATGGGGCTCCCCACACGAAGCCAAGCTGAACCACACACTACCCTCCACCTCTTAATCCACTCTACCTGGACTTCTCGTAGGGAGTCCATCTCTGCTGCAGGGTGTGGAACCTGTGCTGGCTGGAACAAAGGGATAGGTGCAAGCGGCTGTCACTCACTCACCCTCCGGCCAATGAGGACGAGACTGACATCCGTCTCCTCTTAAGGTGATTTAACTAAGTATATACCTCTTAAGGTAATTTAACTAAGTATATATCATGAATTATGCTTTGAGCAAGACTCAGCCCCTATTGAGACTTTAGACAAATTCTCCATTAGGAATTTAATTCCTGAACTAGGCTTGGTGTGCATTCAGAAAGCTGATGCTCTCTGGTCTGTGCTTTAATAAAGAACTCTTCGTTTCACTGCTCACCAGTAAACGAATGCAAAGCACATTCTATTTATTCTGATGTCACATTTAGATGTTTCACTTAAATAAACAAATGCCCACTGTTTCCAAACCTCTGCTAAATTAAATGTTCAGGGGAAAAATAAAATCTATTAATTCTCAGACTGCAGACCAACCACTTGGAATAAATAAATGCTGAAACTTAATCCCAATAATAATATGAGGTTTCCACATCAGCATGCAAATTTGAGTCAGAACACTTACCCACTGGGTCCTGGCCTCTGGTTTGCAGGTAAACGCCAGTCATTGTTAGGTGGCTTTTGCTGTGGACAGAGAGGAGTAATGTGGTCAGATCTCAGCCTCTGAGGCGGATCAATACAGTTCCGGAATGTGGACGCATCTGTGATGTCATAAAGGCTGTTGTTCTGGAGCAGAAAACGGCTTTATGAGATTATAAAACCGTTCAAACAAAATTGATTGAGAGGATTCTTAAAAGATTGCCAAGCCACTGAGTTGAATACACAGGCATTCAGTACACATGAATTGCATTAATAATTAAGAGAGCCATTATGTAACCGAAACATGTGATTGCATCTACTCAGTAATGCTTCATTCTGAACTCAATAAGAGTTAATGCTACGCACAAAGAACTTCCTGCTGAAAGTGTCTGATCCATACCTGCATGAAAAGCCTCTCTGTGATTGTTTTTAGCAGTGCTAGAGCCTGTACACACTGAGGGTTCTTCAAATTCATCACAAATCATCACATCAAGTCCATCAACATGTTGCTTTAATTTCCTACTGTAATTCGGCCCCTCCCCCACCAGCTCCAGCACCCAAGAGGATTACAGTAGCCAGGTCAGGTCACGTGTAATGAAGACTCACCCTGCAGTCTACGCATGATGTGCCCTCTATAACAGACATCATTCTATAAACATGCCCGTCTACACACACTAACAGTATCAGTAGATACACCACCAGCACGTCAAATGCACATCTAGTACACCCACAACATGATGGTGTAATGGTGCGAACTGTGATTCTCACGAAGGTAATATTCAGAAAGGGCGTAGGCACTGAGCACCCAGTTGGAGGTGTAAAGACCAGAGAAGTGGATCATATGGAGAGGGCAGCCCAAATCAACACAGCACCCCTTGGGCTTGAATCTGGTACGACTAACACACACACACACACACACACACACTTACAAATGAATCTTCCCCACTGTGACAGCATGTGCATAACCACCATGTTTCAGCATGTTTCATGGTGGGCTTCTCCCTGAGGCCTAATCGAATATTCACACCCCCTCCACCCTGTGTTTCATTTGGAGACAGCTGCCTAGCTAGGCAGCATTTATGGACAGATTTTGGACACTCCCAGGACAAAGACTGCTCCTTTGGAATGGCATATCTGTCTTTGAACATGCCTTATTTTGTCGCAAATTTTATATGCAGCATATATATATTTTCCAGGATAAGTCAATGCCATAATTCTGTTTACTGAACCATCATTACATGCGCGTTTGGTAAACACGGTACACACTACCAGTGCTTCAACCAAGGAGTCTGTTTTCATATAAATGGTGAGTTTCTCACAATATATTTTCTTCATATTTTGCATATTCTTTCATATTAGCAGCCATACTGGTTACTTCCCGTGCTTTAAATTAAGCTGAGTAATTAAATTACTTAAAGTAACATCAAGTGCATGTACCATGCTAGCCAACATTGGGGAGAATAACTAGCGCACACAAAAAGCCAAACAAACAAAAAATAGATGATGTTAGTTCTGATGCCACATATCAGGTAAACCAAGAGGTTAACACGTGACCACATGCACACACGTATAACACATATACGTGTATATATCAGATGCTTCACATGAGTCAGGTAATGACATATAATGAAGATGCTCTCAAAACATTGAAACCTTTGTGCTCCTAAGGCAGCTTCTCCAGAGAGGAGCCCAACACTCCTGCTCTCCTCATCCCAACACTGGTGTTCTCCCCAGCCCATCACTGCTGTTCTCTCCATCTCAACACTGGTGTTCTCCCCAGCCCAACACCGGTGTTCTCCCCAGCTCAACACTGCTGTTCTCCCCAGCCTAACACTGGTGTTCTCCCCAACCCAACACTGCTGTTCTCCCCAGCTCAACACTGCTGTTCTCCCCAGCCCAACACTGGTGTTCTCCCCAGCCTAACACTGGTGTTCTCCCCAACCCAACACTGGTGTTCTCCCCAGCCTAACACTGGTGTTCTCCCCAGCCTAACACTGGTGTTCTCCCCAACCCAACACTGGTGTTCTCCCCAGCCCAACACCGGTGTTCTCCCCAGCTCAACACTGCTGTTCTCCCCAGCCCAACACTGGTGTTCTCCCCAGCCCAACACTGGTGTTCTCCCAGCCCAACACTGCTGTTCTCCCCAGCCCAACACTGGTGTTCTCCCAGCCCAACACTGGTGTTCTCCCAGCCCAACACTGCTGTTCTCCCCAGCCCAACACTGCTGTTCTCCCCAGCCCAACACTGCTGTTCTCCCCAACCCAACACTGCTGTTCTCCCCAGCCCAACACTGGTGTTCTCCCCAGCCCAACACCTCAGCACTCTCCAGGGAAAGTGCCCACCTGCTGCATGCATCCTTGTACTGATTCGTGTTCCTGCTGCACTTCTGCATGCTGGCGTGTTTTCAGTATTAGAACACCTACAGAAGCCTCACCTTCCGGAACGAGCTACCAAACAGCCTTCTGGGGAGGCTTGAGCTGATGGCACCTTGGGGTGTCTTAACAAACACAAAGTCACTCTGGCTGGATCCGGTGGAGAACCAGGGCCTGGATGTGGCCATGCGAAGGTCCTGGGGTCCCGCTACCGCCTCCATGTATCTAAAAGGACCCTCAGCGTTGAGCTCCAGGTGGAGATCCTGCCGTCGCTGCTGCTGTTGCAGTGCCCGCTTAAAGCCTACGCGGTCCATCAGAGAGGTCAAGTAACCATGGCGCACAAGCCATCGCACAGCTACTATAGCGACAGTCACCACAGAGACGGCTATGAGGAAAGACAACAAGGCAATAAGGCCGAGCGTTAAGCTGGCCGGGCCATCTGGCTTCGAGGAGGCGGGGCTTCTGCGCTCAGAGTAGACGTCTGCTGTTTTCTCGGCCAGAGTGATGTTGACGGCCACTGCTGTAGAGAGCGCCGGCCTGCCATTGTCCTGCACAAGTACCACGAGGCTGAGAACACCATCCTGCTTCTCCGGTTCCATCTTCCTGGCTGTGCGCAGCTCCCCTGTGTGGGCTCCGATGTGGAAGAGCGCTGCATCGGGTCCAGACAGGCTGTAGAGTAGCCAGGCGTTGTGCCCGCTGTCTCCGTCCACAAACACCACGCGGCTGACCAAGTGGCTGGACTCGGCCGAGCCAGGCAGCAGGAAGTGCAGCACACCGTCGGGCGGGAGGGCGGGGTAGAGCAGCCTGGGGGCGTGGTCGTTCTGGTCTACGATAAACACGCGGACCGTGGCGTTGGAGCTGTGAGCCGGGGACCCGTGGTCACGCACCTGCACGAGGACCTGCAGGACGTTGACCTGTTCATAGTCGAGCGCCCGCAGGGCATAAATCTGGCCTTTTTCTGAGTTTATATACACATACGAGGACAGTGGCGAGCCACGAACATCGGCGTCCATGATGGAGAAGGAGAGACTGGAGTTCTCGCCCATGTCTGGGTCGAACGCGGACACGGTCAGCAGAAGAGCGTTCGGGGCGTTATTCTCAGCTACATCCACAGAGTAGGAAGGCTGGGAAAAGACCGGTGCATTGTCGTTAACGTCTGAGAGATGAACCACAAAGGTTTCCTTGGAGGAGCAGGGCGGGGAGCCGGAGTCAGACGCCGTAACAGTGATGCTGAACTCTGACACGGCCTCCCTGTCCAGAAGGCCGTCTGTCATCAGAGTGTAATGGCCCTCGTACGTGCGACTGATCTTAAAAGGCAACTCGGATGGGATGTGCACACTGACATCACCGTTTTTCCCTGCGTCCTCATCGCTGATGCTGAGCAACGCGACCACAGTGCCTGGCGTTACATCCTCCCTCAGTTCATGTAGCATAGAACCGACGATGATCACCGGGCAGTTGTCATTAATATCAATGATCTCCACCTTAATGTTACAAGAACCCTCCATTGCAGGAGTCCCCCTGTCTCTGGCCTGGACAGTGACATCATACACACGTTCTTGCTCATGGTCTACCACACCAGTCACTGTGATCTCTCCTGTGACAGGATCTATGCTAAAAAGGTTTTGAATATGGCTTAAAGTGTATTTATTAAATGAATATAATATTTCTCCATTTAAACCATGATCAGCATCAGAAGCATTGAGTATTGTTACTAAAGTTCCTGGAGGAGAGTTCTCTAAAAGAGTTACCCGTCTCACCGGCGTGTCAAACTCTGGCGCGTTGTCGTTAACGTCAAGAATGTTCATAAAAAGTACAGTAGATCCAGACCGTACTGGTTGACCGCCATCGAGTGCCGTTAAAATTAAGCGGTATGTATTCTGCTTTTCTCTATCGAGAGGCTTGTTTAACACCAAAACGGGAAGTTTACTGCCGTCACTTTTGGTTTCCACTCTTAAAATAAAACAGTCATTCGTGCTGAGAGCGTAAGAGCGTAGAGAATTGAGACCCACGTCTGGGTCGTGCGCAGCGGCCAAACGGAACGTCGTTCCGGGGGCGGCAGCCTCGGAAACCTCCAGAGAGGTGTTTTTATTTTCGAAAATAGGCGCGTTGTCATTCACGTCTACGATTTCTACTGTAACGCGATGTAATTCCACAGGCTTCTTGAGAAAAATCTGAGTCCGAATATAACACGATAAACTTGCTCCGCACGCGCTTTCTCTGTCAATTGCTCGTTTGATGACCAAAGCTCCGCTTGTAAGATCTACTTCAAAATATTTCATGTTCGACTCGGAGACGATGCGAAGCTCCCTATGAATGATCACTGGAACGTCCATACCCAAGTCCTTTGATAGGTGGCCAACAACAGTTCCTGGTTTAGATTCCTCAGCTACAGAATAAAGAAGTTCTGCAGCTTCGACTTCAAGCAACAAACATTGTAGAACAATCCAAACCACGACCAGTGTCGTCCTGTCGTGCAGCACGGTGGGCTCCATATCCAACAGGAACGATTAGCGTAATAAAATCCACATGGACATAGTGCCGGATAAAACGCTATTGTGTGATAAATACAGAGTAACGTCCGGTTACGCTTTATTCTACATTTCAAGCTGTTTCTGAGCTAATATTCACTCACTATGACTATGTTGCTCTTTGTTATCGTGATTCCTGAGTTCAGAAAAGCGGCGAGCGGGTTGTGTGTAGGGGGGTGCGCTTCACAAAAGAAACGCGTCGCCATTGGTGGAAAGTTACTTTCCTCAAAGCAGCTCTAACTGGGGACAAAGAGAGATCTTTTAAGGGGTGAAACAGAGAAACATCTGCCAGTCGCTCATCCCCCTAACACACACACACACACACACACACACACACACACACACACACACACACACACACGTAGGCACGCATGCACGCAGGCACGCACGCGTCAGAGGCCAAATAGCACGACAAAGACCAGGCAGGAGATAACATACATAGGCCTATGGCTGGAGTATCTGCGTCTAAATTTGCTCACCTGCTGACCTTCAAACGTCCAGGTGCTGTCAGGTAACGACGCATCAAGCACGTTTAGCGTGTCTGTAAAGTCTGTGGTGCTGCTGGGTTTAACGAGGGTGAAATCACTGAATTCTGACATTGGAGACAAGTAGGACCCGAAGGACTGACTCTGAGACATCATGTCTCCTCCCAGCACCTCCACGTACTTAATGGGTCCGTCAGTGTTGAGCTGGATCTGCAGGTTTCTGTTGGGGTTTTTGTATCCAGAATCGCTCCGTCTCATACAGCAGCTCGAACCACCTCTGCTGCCACGAGCGCATTTCACCAGTAAGATGAAAAATGTCAACAAACACAATAAAGATACAGAAGCAAGAGAGATGATCAGATATAATGTGATTTTGCCACTTTTCTGATTGGGCTCCGCAGTTTTCTTACGAAAGTCTGACACAGGCTCATGAAAGCCGTCCTCTATCAGAATATCCACGGTGACTGTGGTGGACTGCACTGGTTCTCCGTTGTCCTTAATCTCTATCATCAGTCTCTGAGAGGAGTCATCCTGCTCGGAAACAGAGCGTTTAGTCCTCACCTCTCCCGTATGTAAATTCACACTGAACAGAGACGCGTCCGTGGACTCCGCTAGCCGGTAGGAGATATAAGCGTTATGGCCCGAGTCAGCGTCCACCGCTGTTACCTTAGTAACGAGGTGTCCTGCTTTAGCGTTGCGGGGCATCCTCTGATGAGAGACGGAGCCCATGACGGCGGAGGGGTAAATGACGGCGGGGGCATTGTCGTTCTGGTCCAGAATAAAAATGTGGACTGTGGCGTTGCTGCTCAAAGATGGAGAGCCGTGATCTTTTGCTTGCACCTGGATCTGAAACACTTTCGATTTTTCGTAGTCAAATGAGTGCATGCTAAAAATACTGCCGTTGTCCGCATTTATATAGACAAATGACGACATTGGGATGTCTTGAGCTTTAGATTCTATTATTGAATAGGATATTTTAGAATTTTCTCCGACATCAGGGTCGAGGGCTGAAACCGAGCAGATTACAGAACCTGGACTGTTGTTTTCCTTCACGTACGCTTTGTAGTATTTATCACTAAACTTTGGTGAATTATCGTTGACATCGAGAATTTGAATTGGGATCGTTGTTTTTGTACTCAAGGAAGGAGAACCCGAATCCAAAGCCGTTATTTCGACTTTATACTCCGGGAATGTTTCTCGGTCTAAGATCCCATTTGTAACTAATGAATATGCATTAGAGAAAGTGGGTTTTAACATAAACGGAATATCAGTCTGGATCTGTAAAATGACCTTTCCATTGACACCGGAGTCCATGTCGCGTGAGCTTATCAAAGCAACAACGGTACCAATCGGCGCGTCCTCGCGCACGGGGCTCGGTTTGGACGTGAGGACTATCTGAGGGGAATTGTCATTCACATCTAATACCTCGATCTGGACAGTGCAGTGGCCCTCCATCTCAGGGATTCCTTTGTCTTTAGCACTGATCTCTATATTGTACGCGGGGGCGGTCTCAAAGTCCAGGTCTCCGATCAAAACGACGTCTCCTGTTTTGGGATCAACGTAAAATAATGAGCGTACGGTGTCGGGGGTGTGTTCTCCAAATGAATACTCTATCTCGCCATTCGGGCCCTCGTCCAAATCATTTGCATTCACCTTTAAAAATGAAATCCCCCGTCTCGAGTTCTCAGGAATGCTCACTTTGTATACCATTTTATCAAATACGGGGTTATTGTCATTGTTATCAAGCACAGTAATATTTATCTGAGAGGTGCCTGATCGAACCGGATTTCCTCCGTCCAATGCGGTTATTACTAGGTGGTGAACGGCTTTGTTCTCGCGGTCAAGCGCTTTCTCCAAGACTAATTCGGGTACTTTTCGGCCATCACCAAGATCCTTAACTTTCAAACTAAAGCATTCATCTTTGCTCAAAGTGTACGATTTTAAAGAATTACTCCCGACGTCTGGGTCTTGCGCGCTTTCCAAAGGAAAACGCATTCCTGGCACAGTCAACTCTGCTATTTTCAGCGCGCGGTCAGTTGACTGAAAATGAGGGTAATTGTCATTTATGTCCTGTATTTCAACATCCATTTTGTGAAGTTCGAGGGGGTCCTCGATTATGACTTGAACTGGCAATAAACAATTTGCGCTCTGACCACACAAACTCTCTCTGTCTATCCTTTCGTTGACTACCATCTCACCTTTTCCTAAATCCACACTGAAATACTGCTTACCCGAGTCAGAGGCTATTCGCAATTTACGATCATAAAGCTCGGATATTTTCAAGCCTAGATCTTTAGCAATGTTTCCGACAACTGAGCCCACATTCAGTTCCTCTGGAATCGAATAGCGAGTCTGCGCTTCTGCATTATTCCACATCAGAAGGAAATGCATCCAGAACAAATGGCATCTTCTGCCTCTAAACCACGCCCTCTTTGTCATTTTGGAATAAATATCCAGAATCACCACACAGATCTGAATTTTAAAATCCCACAAAAAAGCAGCGTGACCTGTCGATTTCGTCCTTCCTTTTTATTAAAATCCATCATGATCTGCGCGAGAGGAGCATCACCGCCTCTGGTCCTGTGCATATTACCAGTCACTGCGATGGGGGAGGGAGTAGATCGCTTTGTACAGTCCTGAATATTATTGGAGCCTTTAGAGGATCTACGATATCCAATAGCAAGAGAGCCTTCTTTTAAAGACACATGCTGCTTCTGTACACGCTTCTGTGCTGCATATGTGCTCCCATACACACACACACACACACACACACACATACACACACACACACACACACACACACACACACAAAGGTGGCTGTTCATAAGAAAACGAATAAAAACAATACAATAACTAGACCTATTTGATCACATATCTGTTTAAACCCCAAGAAAGATGTCACTATTCCCAATGATTTCGTATTAACTGCGCCAGAACAGTATGTCCCATCAAAGCTCTAAAGAGTTTAACTACAAGGCCTATAACTAATTAATTTAAGTTCTATAATTCTATCACTCCAGGGTTTAAGATTACATGCTTATTTTATATATAAAAATAGCCAGGATACTCTATACACAAATGATAGTTAATGATGTTAATGAACACCATGACTTATGTAAATATAACTGGACAAGTCTCTCTGGACACCTACTACAGAGGAATCAAGATAATGATTAGATAAATTATAATTATAATTTCATATTAATAGCTGCAAAAAAGAAATAAGCTACATAAATGTAAACAAACCTGATAAATACATAATCTACCAAAGAAAGAATACTCAACACTTTAAAAAATTAAGCAAAAGGACTGACATTGTTATTAACACAGGTGATGAGCGTGGCACTGTTGTCATTTGGAGAAAAGACCAGTACGAGAAGGAAATGACCAAGCAGTTTTCTGATCCTACTTCTAATAGTCCAAACAATTGTGACATAGTTGTGACATCACAGTTACACTCTTCCATTCCGTGCACTATTCAACATTCTGCAGGACATCTCCCTGATTCTACATTGAGGCTTACTGTAGATAATCCTTACCATCTTCTGCCTAAGATTAATAAGAAAAATAATCCCACCTGCCAACTTGTTTGTAATGGACATAAAGGTTTGTACATGGTCATCCTTAAACAAGATGATTTTAGAGCTTTAAATGCTTTTTAAAGACATTGTCTTCTAACTATGGGAACTTGTGTTAATTATGAACTACTTCACCATTGTTTATAATAATAAAGGAGTTGGAAAGAGTGTTAAAATGAGAACATCTAGTGCAGTGGATCTGTCCATTAATATTTCTGAGATACACTCATCTCTCTTTTTGCTGTTGCAACATGTACACAGAAGTGCTACAAATGTTTATTTCTTCATTCTCCAAGTCCTACTCAGATCTGCAATTCACATGGAATATAACACACATGATGATATTCATGGATGTTTCAGTGAAATATTCAGTGAAATTTGGAAATTCTGCTTTAATCACCACTATCTGTTATAAACCTGTGGATTTTCATATTTGCAGTAAAATTTTTCACTTTCTAAGATCTATAAAATACTACTTGGTATATCACTTGTGTATAATGTAGTTCACTTGGTCAAAGCTACAGAGATATAAGAGCATTTGTAGTGAGAATATTTCTTCCTCTAGTTAATCTGTGAACATTTTCAAAACTGAGGATTTCCTATGGAAATTATATATATGATGCCTCAGAGAGTTTAGAAAGACGAACTTCTTACTTGTAAACAATCGATAGTTTAGACAACACAAATTCATTTGGTGCTGACATATCATACTACAAATAAAAAACAGTGGCTAATATTATACTGAAACACCACCAAATCCTCCAGGATGATGCAGAGACCAAGTCCCATTTAAAAAATCTTCAACTAATCTCATATGAACGGGACAAACAATCAGATAAATGCTTGTCAAGAGTGAGATGACCATTCATATATTAACTGTGGAACTGTAGCCTGCAACTGCTCTAGATGTGCTGCATGTAAATGTATTCACTAATTTAAATAACTGGCACAAAAGGATCAGTGTCATCACCCATTCATCCTCATGCATTAGGAGCTGTCTACTATATTACTTGCAGGAAATGTAACTAGCTTTATAACCAAGAGAAAACTTGCTGATAAGTTTGTTTGAATATCTTTAGACCATGAGGATTAAGGATTTGAAATCTCCACTGGCAAGGCATTTTAATACGAATGGACACTGCATTAATGACAAATTTGTTTGCATTGCAAGATGTTGCTTTACAATGGCAGCAGTGACACACACACACACACACTTTAAAGGGACTGTACATTTCTCACACAAATCCCTGAACATATTTCAATATTTCATGAGGCTCAAGTCAATATTTCAACACCCACATCAGATATTTTAAATGTTCAGCTCAAACATGGAGATGTATTCAATAGTCAAGTATAACTTCAAGATGTCAAGCGGTGTTTGTTTAAGGTTGCATTTAGATTCTCAGATCAGCAGATTGACTATTGAATTTGCTCACCTGCTGACTCTCAAACGTCCAGGTGCTGTCTGGTAATGATGCGTCAAGCACATTGAGTGTGTTTGTAAAGTCTGTGGTGCTGCTGGGTTTAACGAGGGTGAAATCACTGAATTCTGACATTGGAGACAAGTAGGACCCGAAGGACTGACTCTGAGACATCATGTCTCCTCCCAGCACCTCCACGTACTTAATGGGTCCGTCAGTGTTGAGCTGGATCTGTAGGTTTCTGTTGGGGTTTTTGTATCCAGAATCGCTCCGTCTCATACAGCAGCTCGAACCACCTCTGCTGCCACGAGCGCATTTCACCAGTAAGATGAAAAATGTCAACAAACACAACAAAGATACAGAAGCAAGAGAGATGATCAGATATAGTGTGATTTTGTCACTTTTCTGATTGGGCTCCGCAGTTTTCTTACGATAGTCTGACACAGGCTCATGAAAGCCGTCCTCTATCAGAATTTCCACGGTGACTGTGGTGGACTGCACTGGTTCTCCGTTGTCCTTAATCTCTATCATCAGTCTCTGAGAGGAGTCATCCTGCTCGGAAACAGAGCGTTTAGTCCTCACCTCTCCCGTATGTAAATTCACACTGAACAGAGACGCGTCCGTGGACTCCGCTAGCCGGTAGGAGATATAAGCGTTATGGCCCGAGTCAGCGTCCACCGCTGTTACCTTAGTAACGAGGTGTCCTGCTTTAGCGTTGCGGGGCATCCTCTGATGAGAGACGGAGCCCATGACGGCGGAGGGGTAAATGACGGCGGGGACATTGTCGTTCTGGTCCAGAATAAAAATGTGGACTGTGGCGTTGCTGCTCAGAGATGGAGAGCCGTGATCTTTTGCTTGCACGATAATACTCAACATTTTCATCATTTCATAGTCAAATGAGCTCATACTATAAATACTACCATTCTCAGAATTTATGTAAAAATAAGACGATGTTGGAACATTATTAATATTACTGTCCACTATGGAGTAGGTGAGCACCGCGTTTCTTTCTGTGTCACCGTCAGATGCAGCCACTGCAAACAGCGCTTGACCTGGTGGATGGTTCTCCTGGACATAGATATAGTAGGAGGGCTGTGTGAAGACTGGTGGGTTGTCATTTACATCGAGAACTTTAACACTCACCATTTTTGTAGATTTTAACGATGGTACACCAGAATCTCGGGCAACTATTTCCAAATTATATTCAGATTTAACTTCACGGTCTAAAACTGAATCCGTAACCAGAGAATAGTGATTGTCAAAGGATGGTTTAAGTGTAAAAGGAACATCTGGTGAGATGTTTAGCTGGACTTTGCTATTATCACCGGAGTCTAAGTCTCTGACATTAATTAGGGCTACTACGGTTCCGACTGACGCATTTTCCGGTACGGGGCTGGGTAATGACGTGAGAACAATCTCGGGAGGATTGTCATTCTCGTCCACTATGTCTATCTGAACTGATGAGTGACCCTCCAGTGATGGACTTCCCTTATCCTTTGCGCATACATCAAATGTAAATGACTGGGTAGTCTCAAAATCCAAATTTCCAATCACTGTAATTTCTCCTGTGTCGGGGTTCACTTTGAACGCCCGTTTCACGAGATCGGTGGAATGCGCACCAAAACTATACTGTATTTCACTATTTAAACCTTCGTCTAAATCGGTGGCTTTTATGTTAATCACACTGGAACCAACAATAGCACTTTCATGCACGAATGCTTTGTACGCAGCGAGTTCAAATTTGGGTTCATTGTCGTTATTATCTTGAACATTTATCTGTATTAATGCCGTGCCCGATTTTACGGGATTTCCACTATCTAAGGCAGTTAATATCAGCTTGTGTACCGACTGCTTCTCTCTGTCCAGCGCTTTTTCCACAATTAGTTCTGGCACTTTTCTTCCGTCTTTTAGGGTTTTCACATTCAGACGGAAAAAATCGTTTTTGCTCAGTGAATAAGAGCTTAAACTGTTACTGCCCGCATCCAAATCCTCGGCACTTTCAAGAGGAAATCGAGCTCCCGGAATAACAGATTCCGAGATTTGTAACATGGACTCTTTCGTATGGAAATTTGGCGAATTGTCATTTATATCTTGTATTTCTATCTCAACACGGTGTAGCTGCAGCGGATTTTCAATAACAACCTGCAGCGGCACGAGACACCTGGCGCTCTGTGCGCAAATACTTTCCCGATCAATTCTGTCATTCACGACCATTTCACCCTTTTCTGAATCGACACGAAAATATTGCCTAGTAGACTCGGACGCGATTCGCAACTTACGGTAAGCGATATCCGAAACATCTAAACCAAGGTCCTTAGCGAGATTTCCAACAAAATAGCCTTCTTTTAATTCCTCTGCTATGCTGTAACGAATCTGGGCTCCGGCTATATTCCACAACAGAGAACAAGCGAGCAGCCATGATGCTGCGCGTTTCCACCCTCCGTTTATTCTGTGTGTCATGTCCTCAGAAGGGGCTTGATTTCCATCAGTAAGTATTTGTTCCACATCCACGGGTAAACGCAGAGTTACTCCATATAATAATTCCAGATATACAGTCACTTCAGTCCATTCGTTATGCCACCAACACCAGGATGACCAGTACAGAACACGCACGTTTTTCTTAGATACTGCTCATCGTCTGGCTACATTGGAATGGGGAGGGAGTCGATCCCTTTGTACAGTCTTGCTAACCATTGGTGCAGAGCTCAGTTCATGCTCCTCCAATAGGAGACGAGTAGGAGTCTCTTAAAGGCGTAATATGTTTTCTCCTTTGTGTTTCAATATTGCTTCTCAACAGAACATCATCATTCTTCACTTATGTTTCTTAGTATTAAAACCAGATTTACACAAGATAATGAACTAAAATTTCAGCACCTCTGAAGGTAAAAAATAAATGGCTCAGAACGAAGCAACTGATCATTTTGTTTTTACATGATGCTCTTTCAACCTAATTGATTTCTGTGTTGCTCATGTTGAATCAGCAAACAGGAAAAAAATGCTGCTTCAAATTCGCTGTCCATTGTGCTAGTGCTGAAAGTGACGGTGACTCTTTCACCATTTGTCATAATCTCCACCATTACTCATAACCACACACACACATATAATACGGCATGGTGCAGTATAAAACTACCTTATATCGAGTGTTTTCCCCTGGTGTTCAAGAAAAACAAGATCTTCCCACACCTGTTGACTCTCAAACGTCCAAACGCTGTCAGGTAATGATACATAAAGCATGTTTTGAGTGTCTGTAAAGTCTGTGGCACTGCTAGGGTTACCAAGAGCATGTTTCTATTTCTATATATATTCTATATAAATATAAACTACACACACACACACACACACACACACACACACACACACACACACACACACACACACACTAAAAGAACTAAACATTTTGCACACATATCCCTGAACATATTTCATGAGACTCAAGCCAATATTTCAACACATCACTGTTTCCATGCCAAATTTCTGCTGGACAAGTTTAAATATGTCAAATGTTCAGGTCAAACATGGAAATCTATTCAAGTATAACTTCAAGCAATGTCAATCGGTGTTTGTTGAAAGATGCATTTAGTTTCTCAGATCAGCAGAGTGACTATTGAATTTGCTCACCTGCTGACTCTCAAACGTCCAGGTGCTGTCTGGTAATGATGCGTCAAGCACGTTTAGCGTGTTTGTAAAGTCTGTGGTGCTGCTGGGTTTAACGAGGGTGAAATCACTGAATTCTGACATTGGAGACAAGTAGGACCCGAAGGACTGACTCTGAGACATCATGTCTCCTCCCAGCACCTCCACGTACTTAATGGGTCCGTCAGTGTTGAGCTGGATCTGTAGGTTTCTGTTGGGGTTTTTGTATCCAGAATCGCTCCGTCTCATACAGCAGCTCGAACCACCTCTGCTGCCACGAGCGCATTTCACCAGTAAGATGAAAAATGTCAACAAACACAACAAAGATACAGAAGCAAGAGAGATGATCAGATATAATGTGATTTTGCCACTTTTCTGATTGGGCTCCGCAGTTTTCTTACGAAAGTCTGACACAGGCTCATGAAAGCCGTCCTCTATCAGAATTTCCACGGTGACTGTGGTGGACTGCACTGGTTCTCCGTTGTCCTTAATCTCTATCATAAGTCTCTGAGAGGAGTCATCCTGCTCAGAAACAGAGCGTTTAGTCCTCACCTCTCCCGTATGTAAACTCACACTGAAGAGAGACGCGTCCGTGGACTCCGCTAGCCGGTAGGAGATATAAG
Organism: Brachyhypopomus gauderio; assembly: GCF_052324685.1. Taxonomy (NCBI): domain Eukaryota; kingdom Metazoa; phylum Chordata; class Actinopteri; order Gymnotiformes; family Hypopomidae; genus Brachyhypopomus; species Brachyhypopomus gauderio. The sequence continues at coordinate 10,970,160 of NC_135220.1, read as the reverse complement.
CGTTATGGCCCGAGTCAGCGTCCACCGCTGTTACCTTAGTAACGAGGTGTCCTGCTTTAGCATTGCGGGGCATCCTTTGATGAGAGACGGAGCCCATGACGGCGGAGGGGTAAATAACGGCGGGGACATTGTCGTTCTCGTCCAGAATAAAAATGTGGACTGTGGCGTTGCTGCTCAGAGATGGAGAGCCGTGATCTTTTGCTTGGACAATAAAATTAAAGATTTTCACTTTTTCATAATCAAAAGAGGTCATGGTAAAAATTGTGCCATTCTCAGAATTTATATAAAAATAAGATGATGCTGGCACGTGGTTGACACTCGAGTCTACAACTGAGTACGTTAGAACGGCGTTTTGATCAGCATCACTATCGCGAGCTGTCATGGAAAACAGTGACGCGCCTGCCACGTTATTCTCTTTAATATACACGTTATATGAGGGCTGTACGAAAACAGGAACGTTGTCATTTACATCAAGTACTTTAACGTTGATCGTATTTGTTGTTCTTAGTGACGGAGAGCCAGAATCCGTAGCGACAATTTCAATTTTATATTCTGAGTTTAACTCGCGGTCCAGGACTGAATCCGTCACCAGAGAATAATGGTTATCAAAAGAGGGATTCAATTTGAATGGAAATCCAGGGGCGATTTTTACGTCCACTTTGCCATTATCTCCGGAGTCCAAATCAATAACGTTAATCAAAGCAACAACGGTACCGACTGACGCATTTTCTGGTACAGGATTGGGTAAAGATGTAAGCATGATCTCCGGTGGGTTGTCATTCTCGTCAATAATAATGACCTGAACTGAGGAATGCCCCTCTAGTTTTGTATGCCCTTTGTCTTTAGCACAAACATCAAATGTGTATGAATTCGTTAATTCATAGTCTAATTTTCCAATGACTGTTATTTCACCGGTATCCGGATTCACATTAAATATTTTCCTGACGTAATCGGGCGTGTGCGTGCCGAAATAATACTGTACTTCGCCATTAATTCCTTCATCTAGATCGGTAGCCTTAATTGTTAGGACATTTGAACCGACAGAAGCGCTCTCCTGTGCTGTTGCTTTATACGTTGGCATTTCAAATTGTGGCTCGTTATCATTAATATCTTCAACAATAATCTTCAATAAGGTAGTTCCAGATCTGACCGGATCTCCCCCGTCAAGCGCGGTTAATATGAGCTTGTGTACGAATTGCTTCTCCCTGTCCAGAGGTTTATCAAGCATAATCTCCGGAACTTTTCTACCATTTTCGAGACTTTTTACGTTTAAACGGAAATGGTCGTTTTTGTTTAAAAGATAAGACTTTAAGCTATTTGTGCCTACGTCTGGGTCCTCTGCATATTCAAGGGGAAAGCGAGCTCCCAGAGCTGCAGATTCAGCTATGTTTAAGATTCCTTCTTTCGTGTGAAAATTTGGCGCGTTATCGTTTATATCCTGAATTTCTATTTCAACGCGAAGTAGCTGTAATGGATTTTCAATAATTATCTGTAATGGCAGCAGACAATTTAAACTCTCCCCACAAAGCGTCTCTCTGTCTATTCTGCCGTTCACTATTAGCTCGCCTTTTTCTGAATCCACACTGAAATACTGTCTGCTAGCCTCAGAGGCGATTCGTAACTTACGATAGGAAATATCTGAAATGTCTATATGAAGGTCCTTGGCAATATTTCCTACGACGGAGCCTTCTTTTACTTCCTCTGCGATGCTGTAACGAATCTGGGCTCCGGCTGTACTCCACCACAGAGAACAAGCAAACAGCCAGAACGCCGCGCGTTTCCAACCTCGGACTCTTTTGTATCTCATTTCCTCGATGTGGTTGCCCTTTCCATCAAAAAAGCTCCACTGTACAACCACGAAAATAACAAGGTTTACCCTTCATGGTGTGAACACAAGGCCGGTCAAGTCGACGTGGGCGATTTTGGATCAGGATTGTATCCATTAGTGCGAGCGCAGCTCCTTTCTCTAAAGCCTTATCATTGTACTGGTGCTATGGCAGGACAAGAGAGTAGATCCCTTTGTGCAGTCTTGCACTTTATTGGCTTACAGCATAGTCCTCTTTCGTCCAATGGTTGACATGGGACATTTAAAGCGACAGCATGCCAGCTGGTACAGTTTCAGTAGTGTTGACTTGTACAACAATGTGACTTTCCATCGCTGTATTTCCCTCCTTTGATTTAAATGTTAAAGCAAACAAAATTACATCTGCTAAATATTTTTTCACAGTGATGAATGCGTGATAAAGAATCATAAGAAAAAAAAACGAATGTGCTGATGCGAAACTGAAAGTAACTGTCCAAATATGTAGTTCTGAAACAGACGTCAAAAGTATTACCAACGAACGAATGAATAAACAGCTAAACAAACAAATAAACATAACCTCCCCTTTCTCTCTCTCTCTCTCTCTCTCTCTCTCTCTCTCACACACACACACACACACACACACACACACACACACACCCACATACAAGTCTAAAACAAACAAAACAGTATTTACGGGTTGCCAGATTGTTAATTACTTTGGTTCTGTTACTATGCATGTAACCGACAATAATAACCTGTTATAACGTATCCGAAGAATTCCAACCAAATGTTACATAAACAAGACATCGACAAAAACATTAATGCTCTCACCTGCTGACTCTCAAACGTCCAGGTGCTGTCTGGTAATGATGCGTCAAGCACATTGAGTGTGTTTGTAAAGTCTGTGGTGCTGCTGGGTTTAACGAGGGTGAAATCACTGAATTCTGACATTGGAGACAAGTAGGACCCGAAGGACTGACTCTGAGACATCATGTCTCCTCCCAGCACCTCCACGTACTTAATGGGTCCGTCAGTGTTGAGCTGGATCTGTAGGTTTCTGTTGGGGTTTTTGTATCCAGAATCGCTCCGTCTCACACAGCAGCTCGAACCACCTCTGCTGCCACGAGCGCATTTCACCAGTAAGATGAAAAATGTCAACAAACACAACAAAGATACAGAAGCAAGAGAGATGATCAGATATAATGTGATTTTGCCACTTTTCTGATTGGGCTCCGCAGTTTTCTTACGAAAGTCTGACACAGGCTCATGAAAGCCGTCCTCTATCAGAATTTCCACGGTGACTGTGGTGGACTGCACTGGTTCTCCGTTGTCCTTAATCTCTATCATCAGTCTCTGAGAGGAGTCATCCTGCTCGGAAACAGAGCGTTTAGTCCTCACCTCTCCCGTATGTAAATTCACACTGAACAGAGACGCGTCCGTGGACTCTGCTAGCCGGTAGGAGATATAAGCGTTATGGCCCGAGTCAGCGTCCACCGCTGTTACCTTAGTAACGAGGTGTCCTGCTTTAGCGTTTCGGGGCATCTTCTGATGAGAGACGGAGCCCATGACGGCGGAGGGGTAAATAACGGCGGGGACATTGTCGTTCTGATCCAGAATAAAAATGTGGACTGTGGCGTTGCTGCTCAGAGATGGAGAGCCGTGATCTTTTACCTGAACTCGGATCTGAAACAGCTTAATCTTTTCATAGTCAAAAGAATGCATGCTGAAGATACTACCGTTTTCCGCGTTTATATAAAAATACGAGGATGGTGAAATACTCTGAATTTTCGACTCTATAATTGAATATGAAATTTTGGCATTTTCTCCTTGATCTGGATCAAAAGCAGACACTGTACATAAAATATTGCCAGCAGGAACGTTTTCTTTGACATAAACCGTGTATGAAGAGTGTGTGAAGCACGGGGCGTTGTCATTTACATCTAATATATCAACCGATACTTCTGTTTTTGACTCAAGTGGGGGCGTTCCGAAATCTTTAGCGATTATTTCAATGGCATATTTAGGGAACGTTTCATGATCTAATGGCGAGTCCGTAATTAATGCATAATAGTTCGAAATGGACGGTTTTAGTGTGAAAGGTAAACCTGGCCGTATGCTCAGCTGGACCTTGCCGTTTTCTCCAGAATCACCGTCCCGAGCTCCAATTAACGCTACCACGGTTCCGAGAGGCGCGTCTTCCCTCACCGGTTTAGGAAGAGATTTCAAAACAATCTCTGGCACATTGTCGTTAACGTCGACGATTTCGACTTCAACACTGCAGACACCCTCTAAAGGTGAAGCGCCTTTGTCCGTAGCGATAACCTCAAATTTAAAGGAACTCACCAATTCAAAATCTAAATCATCTTTCACCGTGATGGCACCTTGCTCCGGATCAACTGAAAATAGTTTCTGAATGCTAATCGGTGTGTTTGGTTCAAAAGAATACGTTAGCTGACTGTTTACTCCTTCGTCGGAGTCTAATGCTTTAACGGTTGAAATTACTGTACCCTTTCGGCTGTTTTCGGGTAGTTTGATCTTATATGAGGGCTTTTCAAAAACGGGAGAATTATCGTTGCTGTCTTGCACGCGAACTATTATTGTTGTGGTCCCAGATCTTGCAGGATTGCCACCGTCGACTGCAGTCAGCAGAAGACTGTGTGTTGACTGCTTCTCTCTGTCTAACGACTTTTCCAAAACCAATTCCGGGATTTTTGTATCGTCTTTATTTTTCACACTCAAAATAAAATATTCGTTTTTACTCAGTACGTACGAGTCTAAAGAATTTGATGCTATATCCGGGTCTTTTGCCGGTTCCAAACGAAATCGTGTTCCAGGTATTTTAGCTTCGTCGACATTAAGAACAATTTGATTATTGAGAAAAAGAGGAGAATTATCGTTTACATCTCGTATGTCAACTTCGACGCGATACATTTGTAAAGGGTTTTCTATTATTGCTTCTAGTGTTAACATACATTTGCTAATTTGTCCACATATCTCTTCTCTATCGATTCTATCAGTAATTTTTATTTCCCCCTTTCCCAAATCAATACCGAAATACTGCTTACCAGACTCAGCTGCTATCTGTAACTTACGCTCGGATATTTCAGCTAGTTCCAGCTCCAGATCTTTCGCGATGTTGCCAACAACAGACCCTATTTTCAATTCCTCGGGAACAGAGTAGCGAATCTCCGCTTCTGTTATATTCCAGAATGTACTGCAAAGCCACAACACTTGCCATGAGAAACGCGTCTTCCATATTACCGTTCCCATCTCCACAAATGTGATGTTGTTAAATATTCTGCCCCCAAAAACATTGCAGGAAACAATTTGTTTTAAAAAAATCGTCATAATCCTTAAACATCATTGGCGCCTGCTGGTTTTTAAGCGACTCCTCATCGTGAACGTAGCCCAGTCTGTCTGAGCTTTGGCTCTGACTATGGCTCTGAGTCTTGGATGACGGAGTGGATCCCTTTGTGTATTTCAGCACCCGGTTGGTGGACAGCGCTCCAATAGATTACAAGCTTACAAGCTTGAGTGGTGTCTTAAAGGGCCAGTTCTATTGAGCAGTCCATTATTCTCATTACTACAGAGATATTAGTATATACTACATCATTACACTTCACACAGAAGCAGCAAGTGCGTATTTTTATTTATTTAAATAATCCTAACAAAATAATGTATGTAAAAATGTTATCAGGAGTATGGACAAAGTATATTCATGGATGCTCACACAAGTAGGACTTGAAGAAGGTTACATCAACACCTTTAAATCTGTTTATACTGAAACCTCACTGGCTAAGACTTTCAATGTCCTAACCTGCCATGGTTTGCACATCAGTGATGTGGACAGCTGTTCTTTAATTAAGGACAGCTGTCTCATTCCTGGCTGCTAACCATCTAGCTAGCTAGCTAACTTAGCTAGATAAGGGAGGGGGATTTGTGATAGTGATGCAGTAACAATTACCTGTTAAAATATTTTATGCTGTGCAGTGTTCAGAGAGCTCAAGAACATGTTACTAATGCTTTTTAAGCTTTAAGATGTTTATAAGTTTACAGGATTCTTTATACATTTGTGGATTCTTCACATGAAGAATTTAGAATTTCTCTGCAGTGTCCATTTTAAATATCAAATCAAAGTGGTTATACAAGTTGACACTGAATGAAACGTCCCCCCCAGTACTGTAACATAAAACACATGTAGCTTCTGTTTTATCTGAAGCATTGTCATGATCTGGTGGTGAGGGAACTGGGGTGGGTTTCCCGAAACGTTCGTAACTCTAAGTACTTCGTTACCTCGTACTTACGAATATTCTTAAATTTACAAGTGTTTCCCGAAACTCTTCGTAACTTACGTCGTTCTTATAGTCGTTCGTAAGTAAAGAATATCCGGACCCATTCGTAACTCACTAAGTACTTCTTAATTTGAAGCTCACGTGCAGTTCTACCTCAAAAAGGATAGAGGCGCTTGTTCCACTCGCGCTGGTTTTAAGCACGACATTACAACATTTGCGTTTATGTGTATAATTAGCCTAGTAGCCTGTTTGCTTTTGAAGTAATTACATCGCATATACCACATTGTGTCAACAAAAAATCAAATGTACTACTTTGAATTATTTAGCATTAGTTGATATGTTCCCAAAATTTAATTAAATCTCTCTGTTCATCATTGTGCAGTTAATAGCGTTTCAGACTTTCACAATTAATGTATTGTTTGCAAAGAAATGGATACAAGTTGGCCTATTAGGCTTTTTTTTAACTTAACCAATAAAATGGATCGATTAATCTGCAGCACATATAAGTAACTTGGATTGGCTAGCAATTGTGATTGTGTGATGAACATGGCAGCTCTTCAGAGTATTGGCTTTGAATAGAAGACATAATTTAAGAAGACAACGTAATACACGAGGCCATGTAGTTTGCCTGAATGCAGAATTTTGCCCTTAGCTTCACAATGCATTTACTGACCGCCCTCTGATTTTATGCCACAGGTGGGTTTCTGCAGACTGTTGGTGATGCCCACAGACTAAGCAAAGCTGACGTATCTAAATGCATGCTGTTACTAAAGCATTGCTTCGCCATGCAAAAAAAAAAGAAGAATACATATATATATATATATATATATATATATATATATATATATATATATATATATATATATATATATATATATATATATATATATATAATATGTACATAATTTATTATTATTTTTTTGCTGCATTTCCTGCTTGCATTTCCTAGGACTTTGCTATACATTTCCTAGGACTACGGATGCATTACATGAAACCAAAATTTGTTTTCATGCAATTGTAAACATTCATGGAGTTGTTGGTGCAGTGGACGTCACTCTGATCCCCATACACACTCCCAGCCTACATCTACATCTGCTGTAAAGTCTTCTCTGCTTTGAATATACAAGTAATATACAACCACCAAGGCCTCTTTACGGACATTGGGGCCAAGTGGCCTGGGAGTACTCATGACTCCTTCATCTGGGCCAATTCTGGAGTGTGTCAGATGGCTAGGGACGGTGCATTTGATGGTGGACATGTACTAGCTGGCAGTGGGTATCCACTCTGAAGCTATTTACTCCTGTATCAAATCCCCTGGTGTCCCTTCAGTAGATGTGGACCCAGTATCCCCAGTGCCTTCTCTTCCTCAACAGTAAGGACACTTGTGGAAATTTGACCTCCACCAGTCTTAACCCTTTTCCTTTCTTAGTTCTGTCCCCTTATTTTTGACTTGACTACAGTTTTTTGTTTAGTTTTTTTCTGAATTTGAGGAACTTCCTCGAGCTATTGAAAAACGCAGGCTATACTTTTGTTTTTGGCTCAGTTCACTCGACAGAAAGTTTCATTTTCTCTGCTTGTTTGCAATGGTTTTGAATAACGTTAATTGTGTGCCCTATTTATAGCCTTGATAGAAGCCTACAATTGGTCAGAATTGCAAAGGTAATAATTTATGTTCTACTAATTTTTTTCTTATACTTGAAATTGCAACACTTATTAGTTGTTAGTTTTTATGATTGTCATTTTGCCAATGATACTTTTGCGGCGTAATAATGAAAAAATGTATGTAACTCGGTGGTTCGGTTTTAGACTAGCTAAGCTTTTCCAGTACAGCAGAGGCAGAGTCAACTAAGAACTAGAACTCGTTCGTAAAGTGGGAGACTAAGAAGGCTTTTGGGAAGCACTCGTAAATTTGGCGTTCTTAAAGTTACGTCGTTCTTAAAGTTGTTTGTAACTTTCTAAGATCGTTCGTTATCGGGAAACCCACCCCTGGTCTTGTGACCAGAGTGTTGTGGGCTAGATTCCCAGGCCTGAGGTACATTTATATTTGTTTTGCCCCAGTTATTTAGCTGCAGCTCTGCTGTTTGCTGATGGGACTTCACCAGACTTCAGTGAACTACATGATTTAAAATTGTTCAGTTTACTACAGTATTGCTGTTGTTATGTACAACACATTTGAGTGGTAGTCGACAGTAACAAAAAATGTATAAGTAACTAATTTTAAGGCATTTCTTTAGTTGACAAGTGTAGCATAAAACTAAACGCTACCTTAACTTGATATATCAACTTCTATCAACTTAAAATATTTTATGTTGAGAGAAACTGTATGTTGAGGTCAGTGGCGATTGCTCTAAGACTGCAAGGGATGCTCAGCTTCCCCTAAAATGTAAAAAAATAAGTGATCAAACATATACTGTTGTGTGTACATGTCATTGACTAAATATGCGCTACAACGCGCTAAACTTTTGTTCAGAATCAGTTTCTTATTGCTGGTAACGACGCAGCTTTCCTCTCACTCAGTCCCGCAGCTTCACGGTGCTTTAAACGGTGTGGACGCTGAGCGTCTACAGAGTTCAATAGCGAAGCAAAGAGTGCAGCGAAACAAGACGAGTCATTGGATAAATGCTGGGCTTTGTCCCGCCCATCGGACGCTCAGCGTCTCTGGGGGTCTATGGGGCAGTGGGCTGGGACGCTTAGCTTCTGCATAATGATTGGATGATCTGTCTGAGGCTGAATCCCTTTTTGATTGACAGCGAAATGAGCGAATCAGCTATCTTTTGTGTTTAATTTAATACTTTTTTTTCATTCTGTTCTGAGTTGAACCGGAGATTTTCCTAATCCCCTTAGCGGAATTTTCTTCGTTAAAAATGACTAGCGACAAATCAAGCTTCTATTTCTGGTGGTTTTTGTTGTAGCTGCTTGTGTTTGGAGACTGACTTCTATCACTCAAGCCGAAATTGAGCTTCCCCTCCTTGAAAGACCAGCATCCGCCACTGGTTGAGGTGACTCAGCAATTTAAGTTTAGCTAATTTAAGAGTTGCTATGACAACAAATCAGCCCTAAATTTGTAGTAACTTACAAAAGGTGTTGAAATCAGTCACTTAATTATTTTAATTTGCAGTCGCTTAAATAATAATAAAAAAGAGAATCAATCCAAAAAGCAAATAATTAAGTAAGCTACAAAAGTCATTGTGATAAGTCGTGATAACGACAAGGAGATATGGACAAACATTCTTACAAATAGTTCTTGTGCAAATCGAAAATAATATAAAGGTTCAAATATATAAGTAAAAAAGATCGATGTAGACGATTTATTTAATTTATGCAAACAGCCTGTTTCGGCAGATAAATAAATAATAAAATATAAGGCATGTGTCATTTAGGCTTTTAGTTTTGTACAGCGAAATGCAAATTAGGACGAGTAGTGTTTAGATAATCGCTGCTGGAAATATGACACGTTAAACGTCCTTTTACATTTGCTCGTGCCTAAGATTCCACGCGTCTCCTGTAGCTAACCATCACAGTAAAAAAAAAATACAGCTAACAAGAACTGAGATATCAACTCAGTACCTCAACTCACGAAAGTAAATTGATCTTGACAAGACTCGCAAATTGCATAAATAAATTAAAATAAGCGTTGGAACTTACAAACCGATGGAAAATCGACTAAGAAAGACACTCTTTCCATAGGAAATGAAAAAAAAAATAACGAACATCATGGCACAAAATTGAAAACTATCCTCACCTGCTGACCTTCAAACGTCCAGGTGCTGTCTGGTAACGACGCATCAAGCACATTGAGTGTGTTTGTAAAGTCTGTGGAGCTGCTGGGTTTAACGAGGGTGAAATCACTGAATTCTGACATTGGAGACAAGTAGGACCCGAAGGACTGACTCTGAGACATCATGTCTCCTCCCAGCACCTCCACGTACTTAATGGGTCCGTCAGTGTTGAGCTGGATCTGCAGGTTTCTGTTGGGGTTTTTGTATCCAGAATCGCTCCGTCTCATACAGCAGCTCGAACCACCTCTGCTGCCACGAGCGCATTTCACCAGTAAGATGAAAAATGTCAACAAACACAACAAAGATACAGAAGCAAGAGAGATGATCAGATATAATGTGATTTTGCCACTTTTCTGATTGGGCTCCGCAGTTTTCTTACGAAAGTCTGACACAGGCTCATGAAAGCCGTCCTCTATCAGAATATCCACGGTGACTGTGGTGGACTGCACTGGTTCTCCGTTGTCCTTAATCTCTATCATCAGTCTCTGAGAGGAGTCATCCTGCTCGGAAACAGAGCGTTTAGTCCTCACCTCTCCCGTATGTAAATTCACACTGAACAGAGACGCGTCCGTGGACTCCGCTAGCCGGTAGGAGATATAAGCGTTATGGCCCGAGTCAGCGTCCACCGCTGTTACCTTAGTAACGAGGTGTCCTGCTTTAGCGTTGCGGGGCATCCTCTGATGAGAGACGGAGCCCATGACGGCGGAGGGGTAAATGACGGCGGGGACATTGTCGTTCTGGTCCAGAATAAAAATGTGGACTGTGGCGTTGCTACGTAGAGCAGGAGACCCGTTGTCTTTCGCCTGAACTTGGATCTGAAACACTTTTATCTTCTCATAGTCGAACGAGTGCATGGCGTAAACGCTGCCGTTATCTGAGTTTATGTAGATATAAGACGATGCTGGAGTGTCGAGAATTCTAGATTCTAAAATATAATACGTAATTTTGGCATTTTCTCCCTGATCCGGATCAGATGCCGAGACCGAACACAGTAAAGACCCAGCGGCACTGTTTTCTTTAACATAAACCAGATATAACGGTTGCGTAAAATCCGGAGGATTATCATTCACATCTAAAACACTAACTAAAAGCTCTTGCTTAGATGTAAGTTGCGGAGATCCCGAATCAGCGGCAACAATGACAACATTATGGACAGAGTGCGCTTCTCTGTCGAGGGTTTTGTCTGTGATTAGCGTATAGTGACTGGAAATGGACGGTTTTAAAGCGAAGGGGACGCCTGGTAATATAGTAACGCTAACTTTGCCATTATTGCCTGTGTCTAAATCTTTGGCACTTATCAAAGCCACGACCGTTCCAACAGGAGCATCTTCGCGCACAGGACTAGGCAACGATTTTAACACGATTTCCGGTGCGTTGTCGTTCATATCCAAAACTTCAACGTGAACGCTACAGATTCCTTCCATCGGAGGAGTCCCTTTATCTGTTCCTACGATGTCAAACTTGTAGGAGCTCCCAACCTCATAATCTATTATATTTTTTACTTTAATATCTCCGGTGATTGAATCAAGTGCGAATAAACTGTGTATCATGTCATTAGTGTGCGGTCCAAACGAATAACGAATTTCAGCGTTAAACCCATCATCCCGATCAACAGCTCTGACAGAAATAACTAGTGCGCCTGGCGGGGAATTTTCCGCAATCTGTGCGTCATATTGAGCCTTTTCAAAAACGGGAGCGTTGTCGTTATTATCTAGGACACGAACGGTAATTTCGGTCGTGCCGGATCTGACCGATTTCCCTCCATCTAAAGCCGTGAGTAGAAGACTGAGAGCCGGTTGTTTCTCTCTGTCCAGTGCTGTTTCTAAAACTAATTCTGGGACCTTCGTACCATCCTTTTCTGTTTTTATATCTAGAACAAAATGCTCGTTTTTACTAAGTGTGTAAGTGCGGAGGGAATTGGAGCCAGCATCCGGGTCTTGAGCGGATTCTAAACGGAATCTGGCACCCGGAGCGGTCGACTCCGCTACGTTTAAAGTGTTCTCTTTATTTAGAAAAACCGGAGAATTATCATTAATGTCCTGAATTTCGATTTCAATACGATACAATTGTAAAGGGTTTTCCACAATAGCCTCTAGTGGGAGGAGGCATGTGACGCTTTGACCGCATAAATTCTCCCTGTCAATTCTTTCATGCACGACCAGTTCACCTTTAGCTGAGTCCACGCCAAAATACTGCTTACCAGATTCGGACGCAATCCGCAAGTTCCGTTCAAAAACCTCAGATAATTTCAAATCCAGGTCTTTGGCTATATTTCCAACAATAGTGCCCCCGTTTAGCTCCTCTGGTATTGTATAACGGACCTGCGCTTCGATTACATTCCACACCGTAACAGCAAGAAGCAGCCCTGCAATCCACCATTTTCTCCACATATCTCTTCTCAGCGTCTCCATGTCCTTCTCCAATAGGTTAACGCATGACATATCAGTTTAAAATACATTGCAAATATAGCAGAACTACTGCTATGGTTATAGAAAGAGTAAATGTTCGTGCATGATTTGCTGTGGGCTTACTGTCGTCTTGTACGAGTAACGACAAAAGAAAGGGGAGGGAGTGGATCCCTTTGTACTGTACTGGCATCTTATTGGTTTAGGGAACACCAATAGGCTCAAAGAAATAACACACTGCTGTTTAAAGAGACAGTGTAACTGCACATTTCACTAGGTCAGACAACAAACTGTCCTGTGGAAATACGTCTTGGACACGATTGTTGAATGAGATGAGGAGTACTAAGACACAGAATTGTGTGTATTCAAATTTCAGCACTCCTATTTGGGACAGCGACAAATGTAACTGAACTGGGACTTTGTGTTCCACAACTCTCCAGCACTTACACACACACTCTCTCTCTCTCTCTCTCTCTCTCTCTCTCCCTTCCTCTCTCTCACAAAGTCACACTCAATTGTCTTCTTGATCATATTTATTTCCATAATGCATTGACTTGAAATCACTGAATGAACATAACCTAATACATGAATTGATTACATCTATGCCAGAAAGATCTACCTCGCCTCGAGAGTAAATTGTTGACAGGGGGGGTGTCGAATGTAATTTGTTGAGGGGGGGGGGGGGGTGGCGAACTTAAATTGTTACCGGGGCGGTGTATATATATATATAACCGTCTGTGGAGAATGATGATAGCCTGTCATTCATCCACTACTTATTCATCCACTACTTTTTTTATGTTGTGCGATCTACCCGCATTCCTTCGCGATCGACCGACACTTCCTTCGCGATCGACCGTTCGATCGCGATCGACGTAATGGGCACCCCTGATCTATGCTATATGTGACTGGTACTGAACATGTTATAGGCCTGTATCTACAACTCATGACACATTCAGCTGCTACTGAAGTGAAGAGAGGAGCTGCTTTACCAAGTACTGCTTACTGCTGCCAGATGTTAATGCAGTTAATATGTATTAATACCTATACTACAATATATAAAACACCTTTAGTTCTTATTGGTTACTCAAATACAATATTGGCATGTTTCAAACTCAAACTCACAACGCACAACTGCAGGTGTAAGTAGTCACTGATTTACAGCTAACGTGCTTGTTTGTCACTCAGATATGATGTTAGCAGTTTCACAATCTCCTGAAATGCAGCTAGACTTGAGTTATCTTCAGCCTTCGCTGAAAAGAGATAACATTTATATACAGTGTAGGAAGCATGGGGAACAGGTTATAATTTAAGCCACCATTACATACATATATAGTAAATCATTAAAACTCACATTCAAAGACAATGACATATCATCACCCATCACCAAATCATCATATACATGCATCAAATATGCGAAACAAGCTATAAATGAACTAACAAAGTGGTAGAAACTGTGACTATACAAAATCACTACATTTGAAACACATTTAGTATGAAGCATCTCTGATATGTCAATACACAGACATAGTCCCCTGTACTGTCCTGATGTTCAGGCCTGGTTCTAGACTGTTTTGGTGGGGGTAGTAAAACACGATGGCTGAGCACATATCTAGTCATATTTTGAAAGCCAGACCTACATCCAGGGCTTCATATGAGGAATACGGTGGATTAGCAGACCCATTGCACTACAAAAGATAAACACACTGCAAATAAGCCCTTTTCACAAAAAGCAGAATTTTGCTGGTAACACTAGTGCCTCTACTAAACCGTCATTCTATCTCACCATGGAGCGTTTTTTACTTCATCTGTCATTGCTGCTGAGATTCAAATTTGAAGATATTTCCAGGATCATTGGAAAACATTCAACAACAAAGAACTTCAAGTTGAAAGCCACAAATTATTTGTAGCGTGGTACACTGCAAAAGCGCATGCCCTTGGACGTTTACCATTTAGCGGAACTACACTGTAAAAAATGTTTGTTGAATTTACGGTAATAAACTATAAAATAGCAACAGTAAAAGATCATAAAGTAGAAAACAGTATATCACTGTAACAGATGCAATAGTTTACTTTAAAAAAATAAACAGTATATAAAATTAATTTTTACAGTCATAATCTGTAGAAGGCACACATTTTTAATGTTAATTTCAATATTTTAGGTAAAATATATTGGAAAATTCCGTAATGTAGTAAACAAGGAATTACTCTAAAAAAAAAAAAAATATTCAGTCTAAATTACAGATTTTGCTGATGAGTAGCCTACATTTCAATTTACAGTGAAAACCATTCATCAATCAGCAAAATCGCACTTTGATTTCTACAGAAAGAAAATGCTAAAAATATGGCCAGTGCTGAAAGGTAAAGCATGTTGAAATATAGGACAATGTACTGCCATTTTAGAAATTGTCTTTGTAAATATGGGTCAAATATTTATACATATAAGGAATACCGTGTTTTCTGGAACATAAGGTGCACTTAAAAGTTTTCGATATTCAAGTCTTGTGCTATCATTGCTGTAGAGACGCTTCTCCCGCTGTTCTTTACTCAATTACGTTTTACGTAATGTTCTCTGGTTAGTTTATCGCTGCCAGCGTACACATTACGTATCTGTGTCAGGGACAGATTTTTTTATTCAGTGCACATACAAGGCGCACTGCTGATTTTTGAGAAAATTTAAGGCTTTTCTGCTTAAAGTCTGTAAAATTGTGTAGCGTCGGTCCACTGGGGGCGGCGCTACTTCCCGTGAGCCCCCGCGGCTCCGTTATTGATACGCGTTATGTGTAAGTGTTATGACATGCTGTTGTTAATTATGTATTTGATTATATGTTTTGTTAGTTTAAGTCTCCCTGTATTAGTTTATGTAGTTGTACATTGTCTGAGTCTACCTACCGTGTTTGTGTAATGTTACAGTGCTAATGACCTGCCCTCATGTTTCACGTATTGTGTTTAATACGCGTGATTACGGCTTCATGCGTGATTATGTTGCTAAGGCAAAATAAAAGTGCATTGTTACCTTAAAATGTGGCAACCAATGATAATAATATAGATCATTGGTGGCAACAACTGGGAGGCCCTAGTGATGGCGACCTGCCAGTAATTTACTGTGAAGTTGGACTTTACAATCAAATACTGTAAAATAATAATGGTTATAATGTGTTCATCATAGAGATAAACAGTAAAACAGTTGTTTTTAAAATTATTCACCGTAAATAGGTTTATTTTTAAAAGTTGTTAATTTTACAGTGTATTATTGTAAGCTGTAAAGTCATTTTCCGTAAAAAGAACAGTTCTAAATGATGAAATTTACGGTTGTCAAAAAAGATACCGTAGTGTTTTTTACATTGTCACCGTTTTTTTTACGGTGAAGTTCTGGCAACCACAGCTGCCAGTCTTTTACCGTAAATTTAACAGATTTTTTTTACAGTGTAGCGTTACCTGCCATGAGCAATTCAGGACGACGGAATGCGGAAGTGTGAAAAGGGCCCAAACAAAAAGGCAATTCAGCAAAATGAGGCGTTCGCTTCATGACCCGTCACAACACGACGGACGAGTAGCAGCGTCATGTGAGTGCTGATTCACAAAATAAGCCTCTGGTACATTTAGAAATGACTTGTACATCAAGTCTAATGAATGCTGTACTCGCCCGACATAACTTAGCCAATCACAGCCAGCATGTGAACAAAAACAAGATATATACATTTACATTTACGGCATTTGGCAGACGCCCTTATCCAGAGCGACTTACATTTTTATCTCATTTTTATACAAGTGAGCAATCGAGGGCTAGGGCCTTGCTCAGGGGCACCTCAGTCATGGCCTCAGGTCTGGGAATCGAACCTGCGACCCTCTGGTCACAAGACCAGTTCCCTAACCGCCAAGCCATGACTGCCCTTATATACAGCTTTAATGAGTAATTATGTGGCTAACACCCATGTCAATGCTGAAAGAAGTTTTGCATTATCACAGAGCTGAAACAAATGTAATTAGCATAAAGCAGTACCTCTGGCATGTCAACACTGCTCACGTGAAAACGTCGTATGTGTAGCTGCAGTACAGAGCTGATCTTTGACTGCTGATGTCTTCTCTGTCTGTTATGTCCTTCTCAACTAGCTCCTCCTAAATCCAAACTGAATATACTGCTTGCCAGATTCAGATGCTGTCTGCAATTTATGGTCAGAAATATCTCAGATCTGTTCCAATACTCGGATCTCTGACTGTGTTCAACAATGGAACCTTCCTCTAATTCTTCCTGAATGGTGTAAGAAAGCAGCACCCAAGTTGGGGGGGGGGGGGGGGGTTAGATCTCCTTGGACAGATTAGTGTTCCATTGGTGAAGATTATGCCAAAGGCCAGTAACTTTTTTTTAAAGAAACAGCACAGCTTATATGCATATAAAAGTGGTGCTCAGTAGTTAGGAACTCTGTTGCGGGAGACTGCAAATAAATTCAAATTACTATATATATTGTTATAATCAAATAAATATTTTTATTGTAACTAGACTTTATTATTTATTATTATTATTATTATTACAGTAATATCTTGAATGGAATAAAATATATCTAAGTATCTAATATATCTAATATCTAGCTGCAGTCACGTTTGCCTGTGTATGCTCTCTGTACCTTATTGGCCTATATCTTCAGTCCCTGCTTTGACCAAAAGTCAGGTGCAGGCTGCAAACGCATTGAATAAATATATTTATATATTGCAAATGCACTTGTCAATACTGTTTATAAAAATCTTATTAATACATCAAAGTCATGAATATTTAATAATTTGGTGTCTATGAGAATGTTACAGAACCAAAATCACATTAAACACGAGTCTTCTAGTATGAAAATGTAGATAAAATGAGACACAACTAATTCAGGGACAGACATTTTACAGCCAGACCATGTTGAAAGACACTACAGAGTCTTCATGACTAGAGATTTAAAAGTTCTCAAAAAAAATTAATAGAGAAAAGCTCTCACCTGCTGACTCTCAAACGTCCAGGTGCTGTCTGGTAATGATGCGTCAAGCACATTGAGTGTGTTTGTAAAGTCTGTGGTGCTGCTGGGTTTAACGAGGGTGAAATCACTGAATTCTGACATTGGAGACAAGTAGGACCCGAAGGACTGACTCTGAGACATCATGTCTCCTCCCAGCACCTCCACGTACTTAATGGGTCCGTCAGTGTTGAGCTGGATCTGCAGGTTTCTGTTGGGGTTTTTGTATCCAGAATCGCTCCGTCTCATACAGCAGCTCGAACCACCTCTGCTGCCACGAGCGCATTTCACAAATAAGATGAAAAATGTCAACAAACACAACAAAGATACAGAAGCAAGAGAGATGATCAGATATAATGTGATTTTGCCACTTTTCTGATTGGGCTCCGTAGTTTTCTTACGAAAGTCTGACACAGGCTCATGAAAGCCGTCCTCTATCAGAATATCCACGGTGACTGTGGTGGACTGCACTGGTTCTCCGTTGTCCTTAATCTCTATCATCAGTCTCTGAGAGGAGTCATCCTGCTCGGAAACAGAGCGTTTAGTCCTCACCTCTCCCGTATGTAAATTCACACTGAACAGAGACGCGTCCGTGGACTCCGTTAGCCGGTAGGAGATATAAGCGTTATGGCCCGAGTCAGCGTCCACCGCTGTTACCTTAGTAACGAGGTGTCCTGCTTTAGCGTTGCGGGGCATCCTCTGATGAGAGATGGAGCCCATGACGGCGGAGGGGTAAATGACGGCGGGGACATTGTCGTTCTGGTCCAGAATAAAAATGTGGACCGTGGCGTTGCTGCTCAGAGATGGAGAGCCATGATCTTTTGCTTGTACCTGGATCTGAAACACTTTTATCTTCTCATAGTCGAAGGAGTGCATGGTGTAAATACTGCCGTTATCTGAGTTTACGTAGACGTAAGATGAAACAGGGACTTCCTGGTGTTTAGAATCCAAAATGGAGTAGGAGATTTTGGCATTCTGGTCCAGGTCTGGGTCTTGTGCAGATACTGAACACAGTATTGACCCGAGAGCAGCATTTTCCTTGATGTAAACTGTATAATATTTTTGAGAGAAAACCGGGGGATTGTCATTGACGTCAGCAATGCTAATTCTGACAATTTTTTGTGTCGATCGTGGCGGGGAACCCGAATCAATCGCGTTTAATTTGATCTCGTACTCTGGGTATTTCTCTCGATCTAGTGGGCCGTTTGTAACAAGTGCGTAATGATTGGATAAGGAAGGGTTAAGCTTGAACGGCGAATTAGACTCCAGCGTTAAATTTACTTTCCCGTTCTCTCCAGAATCGGTGTCCACTGTGCTAATCAGCGCAATCACAGTGTTTTTAGGAGAATTTTCCGGCACGGGACTGGAGAGCGATGTTATGACTATATCTGGGTCATTATCGTTAATATCGTTGATTTTAATTTTTACGCTGCAATGCCCTTCCATTTGCGGATTTCCTTTGTCCTTTGCTAGTACATCAAATTTGTGTAAATTAGTTTGTTCATAATCCAACGGCCCCTTTACACTAATCATACCAGTTTTGGTGTTGATGTCGAATATTTCCTTTATTGCATCAGATGTTTTATCTGCAAAAAAATACTCGATTTCTCCGTTTGGTCCTTCGTCTAAATCCACAGCGCTAACCCGCATAATGTCGTTACTAATGCGTTCATTTTCGTCTACAGTTGCCTCATAAAAAGACTTTTCAAATTGTGGTGCGTTGTCATTATTATCCAGGACTATAATAGTGATTTCTGAAGTGCCAGATCTCACAGGATTTCCACCGTCCACGGCCGTCAGTGTAAGTTTATGAATAGCCTGTTTTTCACGATCGAGAGGTTTGTCGAGTACTAACTCCGGTATTTTTATGCCATCTTGGGTTTTTACATTTAACACAAAATATTTGTTGCTTTCCAGGCTGTAGGACTGTAAAGAATTTGATCCTACGTCAGGATCCTCTGCATTATCGAGTAGGAATTTCGCACCAGGGTTTATAGATTCTGGAATGTTTAAAATACGCTCACTGGATTTAAAAAGAGGAGTATTGTCATTGATGTCTTGTATCTCAATCTCAACTCGATGTAACTGCAGCGGATTTTCAACAACTGCCTCAAGATGCAACAAACACGGCACGCTGTTCCCACAAAGACTTTCTCTGTCTATCCTTTCGTTTACAACGAGCTCGCCCTTATCCACAGTCACACTGAAGTACTGCTTACCCGATCCGGAGGCTATTCGCAATTTGCGATCTGTAAGGTCAAATAAATCCAAACCGAGGTCTTTAGCAAAATTCCCAACCACCGACCCAGACCGTAACTCCTCTGGGATGATGTAGCGAATCTGCGCTTCTATTGTATTCCATATCAGCATGAAATAACAGCAGTAAATCCTCCTCTTTAAAACGAACATCATTCCCAACATGGACCGCTAAACCATCCAACGTTCATCCAAATTTTCTTAAAGTCGCATTGTGTTTAAGGCAAGCACAGCGTCCAAATAAGCATTTTGAAGACATACTCTCATTTAGAGAAAGAGCCCGTTTCGTCGAAAAGCACTACTTCAGTCATTCCCTCAGCTCTGAGCACTGTACGATAGCACACGGGAGGGAGGGAGTAGATCTCTTTGTACAACCAAGCTCCTCATTGGAGCATCAGACATCAGTGAAGACCAGTCAGATTCTACCAGTATTTTAAAGGCATATACCACTTTCCATATGGGCTATAAAGGTATACAATGGAATCTGAAAAAAGGGAAAACCATATATAAACAACCATAAACAGTCTAAGTCATTCTTTTAAAGTAATATTAATAGTAATTGTATAAGTATTATTATTATTATTATTATTATTACTAATACGAATACGAATAAGGAATTATTATTATTATTATTATTATTATTATTATTATTATTATTATTATTATTAATTGTTTATTATGAATTTGGGACATGGTGCCCATACACGCCTTCTGTGGGCTGAATCTGGACTATATCTGCCTTCATGTGGCAATAGAGGGGAAACGCAGTAGTGGCATGAGCTCCGAAAAAGAAGAGGGGAGGGATTGTGTGTGTGTGTTTTTGTGTGTGTGTGTGTGTGTGTGTGTGTGTGTGTGTGTGAGAGAGAGAGAGAGAGAGCGAGTGAGAGAGATATAAATAAGATTCACTTTTCATTTATAAGAAATCATGTTAAACTGTTAAACAGCTTAATTTTATGTGCCTGTGTGTGTGTGTGTGTGTGTGTGTGTGTGTGTGTGTGTGTGTGTGTGTGTGTATAATGATTTAATGATAATGATTTTGGTCTAATTATCATTGAATATAAGAAAACTAATAAAATAATAAAAATGAATAGTTAATAGATAATAATATTACCCCAATCGGTAATTTGTGTCTTTGAACCTGTCCAATCCGCCTAGCAACAAGGGAACCAACCACGACACATCAAACCATAGGGCGATAACAGACTCCGGTCGGCGCTCGGCTGCATAACGGTGGAAGTATTTCAGCACTACAAGGGTGGACAGCGCCACACAGGCGGCGAGTTAGGGTTGCTACAAACACAGTATCACCGAACGCAACACCCAACAGACATATATCCGCTGTTATGTCAATCCCCCAGACCAACGTGACTATTTCAAATTAGTGTTGAAGAATTACAAAGGACAGAGAAATATTTCTATTTTGCCACAGATAAAAGAATAGTCACTGGGACCCAATCTCAGACTTGCAAATAGGTTCTAAAAAGATAAACTCCGAACACTTACCGTGCACTGTCTAAACAACGTTTATGCATTACCAAACCAGAAAACAGCACATCACATCAAAGGATAGTTTTTTGGTTATTTCCCACGTATTTACACTGGTCACTGTCTTTAACAATACATCTTTAATATCTATGTTTCATGTTTTTTTTTTTTTGAGTTACTGCAGTTGTAACCTCTAAACCATAAACCCTAACCCTAGTACATATGAATTACCACATTATATGTGACATACAGTGTGATGACTTTGTTGGGAATGAGAAGTTTAACTGATAAAAACGTGAACTGGTCGTCTGTAATCTGCTATAGAGAGATTATAGGTCGGGATATAGACAGCAGATATGTGCCCTGGACAACACATGTTAATTATTTACATGGCTCTATAAATAAACATCAATTGGCTGGACCTTATGCAAGATTTGGAGGTGTATGCAGTAGTAAATTATGAAATTTAAGAACTCTTACCTTGTTTGGAAAGGCACAGGTAATGGAGGGGTGCATGTAAAAAGGAGAGAAAGGAAGTTCTGTTAAGGCAGGGTAGACAGGCACAACATACCAGTGCCATTGTGAGAACGCTCACTATCAAAGACACTGTATCTCATGACTAATAATACTAATACTATAATAGTAATAATACCACACATACATGTCTATGAAATAAGTGTACAGGAACACCATGTGATGAAGACCTCTAGCAAACACAAGAGGGAGCATGAGAGCTTCAGACATTCTGCATGTGCGCATGTGCACTCCCGTGTAGGCAGGGAGAGAGAGAAGAAGAGAGGGAGGGGGGAGGAAGAGAGGAAGAGAGGGAGGGGGTGGAAGAGAGGAAGAGAGGGAGGGGGAGACATTGTCTAGGTTCTCTTAACGTCAACGGTGCTTTCTGTGGTACTGACTTCTCTCCCCCCACTTCACTGAGATAATGGAATAGTCTACATCATGACTCAGGCTGTTGTCATGGAAACACAGCCCATTTCTTGTTAATGCACCAAGGGTGGGTGGGTGTGTGTGTGTGTGTGTGTGTGTGAGAGAGAGAGAGAGAGAGAGAGAGAGAGAGAGAGAGAGAGAGAGAGAGAGAGAGAGAGAGATCTGTAGGTGGAGGGGGTGGTTTTGGTAAAATACAAACAAAGAAATTAAGCCAACTGAGATAAATGAGGATTCACAAGTGCTGCTTGGAAGGCATTTAAAAAACAACAACAACAAATACACTTAAGTCCTCTTATGTCATCATGTTCAGTTTTACCTCTTCTAAAATCCTTTTTAAAGACAACTGACAGATGGCAGTTCAGACAAAGGAAAGCAGCTAATGTGTGTGAGGATGACACATGTACTTCTCATATCTGTCTGTAATCAGCAGAGACACCAAGACAAGAATTCAAAACAAAGGATCCACCGCAGGCTAGAGAGGGTGAATTCACAACAAAGCGTCCACTGCAGAGGCCCCTCCCTCCTGGCCACATGGGCGCTCAACGCTGCTCAGCTGGTCGCTGGGTAGACAGTGAGACTCTGATTACACCCTTCAAGGTCTGAGCCCTAGTTGGTGATTTACTCACACATTTACCCACAGTTCTGCAACTTAAAAATGTAAAAGGTGGCAAAGGACTTTAAGGAAAATTTACTTTTGAAATATTTATAAAATAAGGGAAAATAAAATATATAAAATAGGAGACTGTGCAGAATATTTTAGGTGCTAAACACATATTTGGCTACAATATAACCAATATTTAAATAGCAATATCTGAAAGATTATAATATATTAATATATTTCATGTGATTATATGCAATGCAGATATTTACCTCCCCAAAAGAAACACAATTCTGTACTTCACAAGGAAGTTACATGTATTGCAGCACCAATAGGAAACAAATCACTACAGGCCTGTTAAAGGAAACAGAACCATGGACAGCACCCAGCCCACTGCAGCTGTTTTTCTGTAAACGCACTGCACATGAGGTGGTTGGTAAAGCAGGAGACTGCAGACAGAACGTCTTCACTGTCAAATATCATCACATCCATTCAGCTCCTAAACGCCTTACTGCAGCCACAAAGAAAACAGCAAACACATTTCTAAGACTGATGTATAACACTATAAAACTGAGCTACTCATGTCATTCAGAAGCAGTGTGTCTCTGTACTGTGATATCTCTGTACTCTCTTTGTTTGGACTGACTGAAACTAACACAACACTAAACTGGAAACTGAGCAGTAGCATCCACACATACAGAGAAGCAGTATGTCACGTTGAGTTATGATCCTCTGAGTAGAACCCTTGTGTATAGTGTATTTAAGCTGTAACCTGCACATTCCACTTTGCTATAACATCATAACCCATATACTATATGTCATATACTATAAAATGTCATGTTTCCTTGATAAGACCAGGAGAAAAGCAAATAACGCACACCCCACCTTACTAGCTACACACATCATATTGGAACATGTTATCTGTGTATAATTACACAGGGCCCCTTATTAATCTGTATTTTACACAGGTTAGTCTACCACATTCTAACCTTAGGGCCTCTGCTGGCATGATGCAATCTGGGTAACAAACTGTTCTCAACACAGTAGTGACACTGACATAATAGCAATGAAGAGGTGGAGGTCTGGTAACTGTGCAGTATTAGTGAGTATTAGTGAGTATTAGTGAGCAGTGTTACTGAGAATCACTGAGCAGTATTACAGAGTAATATTACAGAATGTGTGTCAGTGTCACTACTGGTTTGACAGTATTGTGACCCTAAAAAATATCCAGCCAACTGTAGACCTGAAGTCAGAACATAACTACTGATCACTGCAGTCCTGAAGTCAGAACATAACTACTGATCACTGCAGTCCTGGAGTCAGAACATAACTACTGATCACTGCAATCCTGGAGTCACAACATAACTACTGATCACTGCAGTCCTAAAGTCAGAACAAAACTACTGATCACTGCAGTCCTGAAGTCAGAACATAACTACTGATCACTGCAGTCGTGAGGCTAGAATATTATCACTGATAAAACTGCAGTCCTGAAGACAGAAAGTTACCCCTGCTGAGCTGTAGGATTGGATAATCCAAATTATGCAGGGCAATGTTCTGTACCTGTACTATTGCAGGGCTATATTCCTATATTCTGTAAATATACACATAGGTGTTTCCAGTAAGTAACAATGCTGTGATCATGTGGGTATAGAGTGTATATTCATCACTTACTCTAAGTGTCCTTTAGATAATGAAGCTGTGTCATAAAATACTGCATCATTATGCAAATAAACATACTGTTGTCATACTGCTGTAATTACGCCATTTAAATGTCTGAAAACTGTATGCAGAAATCAACCTGCAGCTAGTTTCATGAATGCTAAGACCAGTTGTGAACATCCCTTTCAGTTCTAAACAGCTGAATGTTCACCACTCTGTTCTAGTGCAGCAGCTGAATGTTCACCACTCTGTTCTAGTGCAGCAGCTGAATGTTCACCACTCTGTTCTAGTGCAGCAGCTGAATGTTCACCACTCTATTCTAGTGCAGCAGCTGAATGTTCACCACTCTGTTCTAGTGCAGCAGCTGAATGTTCACCACTCTGTTCTAGTGCAGCAGCTGTATTTTTAAACATCTCAACCCAAATACTCTGCAGCGTTTGCAGGGCCAAGGCAGCAGTGCTGGAAGTGTTTCCATAGCAACAAAAATCACCTGGCACCGATTCTTTGCATCAGGAAGTAGCAATGTACTGGGCGCAGAGACAAAATATAATAGCAGAACCACACAGCGATAATAACGGAGTAAACGTGAGAAAGGCAGACGGGTGTAAGGGCCGAGCCACGGTGTCCACGGTTCAGACCCGAGCCCGACTCCACGGTTCAGACCCTGACACACAGCTGTTCTGCAGCCTCTCGTGTTGCAGTACTGCCACTCCCTGTGACACACACACACACACACACACACACACACACACACACACACACACACACACACACACACACACACAGCTCCAAAGCAAAACGCTCACAGCCCTGGACGTCTAAATTCAAGGAAACAAAAACAACAGATTTTGAGGCCAAACGAGGCCATTTCATCGGCTGCTAGTCAACAAGACGTGCACAGTGAATCATAAACACAGCGTCAGTAATCGGGAGATGAAGTAACAAAGGAACATCTGCAAAACCTGCATGTCTCCTCCAGTACAGAAGACAAATGAAGACGCTTCTATCTTAAGACCAGAGGCACAAAGGCACAAAGGCGCATTATACATCTGTGTAATGGTGCAATGTCAGCGTTGTGTAACAGAGTCGCTGCCTGATAGAGAGAAAGGGAGACACTGAACTTATTTTTCTTATGTATTTTAATTTTGGTGTGCTGGCTAACCATCTGCTGTGTGGAGCCTACAACAGAACATCTTTATAGTCATGTTCCCGTTGGACTATATAATAACGCTGCTGTGCAAAAAACCACAGGGCCATTCCTGCAGTAGAGCAACTCGGAATATTAGAACAGTGCATGTGTGCGTGTGTGTGTGTGTGTGTGTGTACATGCGTGTGTGCATGCATTCGTGTCTCTGCATGTGCTGGAGTGTAAACTGGGTCAGTCTGCTCCAGTAAGATGATGGTGTGAGGCTACTGCTGCTCCATGAGTCCCACCCTCATTCTGCTACAATTAAACATACAGATCCTGTATAATGATGTGCATTACGGTAGAGCTGGTAGGTTAACACTTCTGTTAGTAATGCTCCTACCTGAACACAGCTGCTTATCAACGCGTATCTGTTGATTTGAGAAAAGAAGTACCAACACTACGCTACAGAATACTATGAATGCTAATAACAGAGACATAGCTTAACATGTCTGTGTTTGATTTAAAAGCCTCATCAAGCTGAATCATCCAGCTGAAAGTGGACAAACCAGAACAAGGGCTTGTGGGTAGTAACAGGGCTTGTGGGAAGAGGCCTCACCTCTGAGAGCAGCTCTGTGTCTGGCTGGCTACTCTCTCTCTGCACTGTGCCCACGTGACTCTCTCTCCCCAGCGTGCTCTGGCTGTACGGCCTGACAAACTTCATGTCACTCGTCCTGGAGTCTGTGGTCCCGCACACCTCATAATTATACATGCGCTGCAGAGTGGCGTCAGCGTAGCCCGGCGGGTAATACGGGATCACTGGAAGGTTCGCCGCACATTTATAGAACAGTCGTTTCTGCCTCCACCGGTAGATTTTCACTGATGTTATGGCAATTAATGAGAAGATGAAGAGTACAGACACTGCAGCAAGAGCCAAGACTAAATAAAATGTCATATTGTCATTGTAGTCTTTGTCAGGGCTGAAGTCCGTGAATTCTGAGAGCACTTCAGGAAAACTGTCAGCCACAGCTACATTAATGTTGACTACAGCTGAGCGAGAGGGCTGTCCGTTATCCTCCACAACAACAGTGAGCTTTTGTTTCACAGCATCTTTATCAGTCACCTGGCGCACAGTTCGTATCTCTCCGTTCTGTGGACCCACTTCAAACAGAGCCCTGTCTGTGGCTTTCTGGAGTTTGTAGGAGAGCCAGGCGTTCTGTCCAGAGTCCACATCAACAGCCACCACTTTAGTGACAAGATAGCCCACATCTGCTGAACGAGGCACAATCTCAGCCACCAGAGAGCCGCCAGTCTGTACTGGGTAGAGAACCTGAGGTGCGTTGTCATTCTGATCTTGAATAAACACATTGAGTGTTGCACTGCTGGACATGGGAGGTGAGCCTCCATCTTGGGCTCTGACTAGGATTTTGAATGATTTTAACTGCTCAAAATCAAACGATTTAACCGCATAAATTTCACCACTGTCTGCATTTATGGAGATGTACGATGCCAGTGGTGCTCCATTCAAATTCCCATCTACAAGGAAATAAGAAACCACGGCGTTCATTCCCCAGTCATCATCGGATGCTTTTACCGTGAGGACAGGCATGGAGGCAGCATTATTCTCAACAATATATGCATCATAGCTTTCCTTTTCAAACTGAGGTGCATGATCATTTACATCTGATATCTTTATGGAAAGCAGTTCTCTCCTTGAAAGAGGTGGCACGCCTGCGTCTATGGCAGTGATGGTTATGTTATATTCAGGGGTGTGTTCCCTATCCAGTGCTGAATCTATCACTAGATTATAGTAATTCGTCAAGGATGAGACAATTTTGAAAGGAGAGTTAAGGTCAATAGAACACGTGACTCTGCCATTGTCACCCGAGTCAAGGTCTTGGACGTTAATCATGGCTATAACAGTACCTAGTGCTGCGTCTTCCGACACAGCACTAGAGAAAGACATGATTATTATTTTCGGAGCATTATCGTTTACATCTAAAACATCAATGAGTATTTCACTCGTGTCCGTCAGTCCTCCGTTGTCTGTAGCTTTCACTTTGATGCTAAACTGCTTGTGTTTTTCGTAATCTACGTTTCCAATTACTTTAACTTCACCAGATTGCGAGTCGATTGAAAACAGAGCTTTTACACTTTCAGGAACATGGTCGAAATAATACTGTATATCGCGGCTTGACTCGTCTGCGTCCGTTGCACTGACGGTTGATACTACTGTACCTATCGCTGCATTTTCAGATACAGAAGCTTTATATGATCTCTGACTGAACACCGGGGCATTGTCGTTGACATCTAGGACTACAACACTGATTTTCACAACAGCAGACCTTTGAGGTTTTCCTCCGTCGTATGCAGTCAGCGTCAAAGTATGGCGCGTTTCCTTTTCTCTGTCCAGTGCAGTTTGGAGAATCATTTCCAAATTTTTACTACCGTCCACACCGTTTTGAACATTCAAATGAAAATGATCGGTAGGGTGTAACGTATATTTCTGTAAAGAGTTTATACCAACATCGGCATCTGTCGCGCTCGCTAAAGAAAATCGTGCGCCTGGAGCGGCCACCTCGCTGATTTCCAGAGTAATGTCGCTCTTAGGAAACACGGGGCTGTTGTCATTAATGTCTAATATATCTACGGTAATGCGATACAGCTCCATTGGGCTGTCTAGGATCACCTCAAAACTGACACTACAGGCGGACGTTTCTGCACACATCTGCTCTCGGTCCATCGTCTCCTTCACGACGAGCTGCCCGTTTTCTCGGTCCAGTCCCACGTACTCACTGCCACCCGCGGCGAACACGCGAGCCTTCCCTGTTGTGAGTCGTTTCGGTTCGAGGCCCAGGTCCGTCGCAAGGCTTCCAACAAAGGACCCAACTGGCATTTCTTCGGGAATGGAATAGCGAATCTGTGCAGTCGCGACATTAGCAAACAACGCCAGAACAAATACTCTCCACAGTCGCCTTGTGTTTGCTCGTAGCCAGCGTTTTCCTCCCGTCTCCATTTTAAATGACGAAAAGCCCCCAAAATGAAATAAAAACAATATAGTACTAGAATGATACGTTTAGAAAATTCGTTCACGTTATCATGTACTTTGATTATATTAAAAACAAGGTTCATGGAAGAATGAAGTAGATGTCCACAGAGCATAAGATTAATGGAGCTCAGATTTATTCATGCTGCCTTTTGCAGTAGGATTCGTCAAAAGAAAAAAATAGGAGCAATAGGGCATGCAATCAACAGCGGCGCCTACAGTTCACATTGAGTATTACAGTGATGGCCCAACATTGTTCTTTATAATTAAAGTAAGGAAAGTATATCCAGATCATAATAAAAATACACCACAGTCATAAAAACAAACCTTGGACAATATCAGATCAGTGATATGATTTCAGTCAGAAAAACTTGGAAAGATGATATTAGAAGTTTCTTTCTTGAATTTAAACAAAGCAAAAATAACAATAACACCCCCCCCCCCCAATTATAACTTTGAGCTAGTAACAGGGCTTGTGGGAAGAGGCCTCACCTCTGAGAGCAGCTCCGTGTCTGGCTGGCTACTCTCTCTCTGCACTGTGCCCACGTGACTCTCTCTCCCCAGCGTGCTCTGGCTGTACGGCCTGACAAACTTCATGTCACTCGTCCTGGAGTCTGTGGTCCCGCACACCTCATAATTATACATGCGCTGCAGAGTGGCGTCAGCGTAGCCCGGCGGGTAATACGGGATCACAGGAAGGTTCGCCGCACATTTATAGAACAGTCGTTTCTGCCTCCACCGGTAGATTTTCACTGATGTTATGGCAATTAAGGAGAAGATGAAGAGTACAGACACTGCAGCAAGAGCCAAGACTAAATAAAATGTCATATTGTCATTGTAGTCTTTGACAGGGCTGAAGTCTGTGAACTCCGAGAGCACTTCAGGAAAACTGTCAGCCACAGCTACATTAATGTTGACTACAGCTGAGCGAGAGGGCTGTCCGTTATCCTCCACAACAACAGTGAGCTTTTGTTTCACAGCATCTTTATCAGTCACCTGGCGCACAGTTCGTATCTCTCCGTTCTGTGGACCCACTTCAAACAGAGCCCTGTCTGTGGCTTTCTGGAGTTTGTAGGAGAGCCAGGCGTTCTGTCCAGAGTCCACATCAACAGCCACCACTTTAGTGACAAGATAGCCCACATCTGCTGAACGAGGCACAATCTCAGCCACCAGAGAGCCGCCAGTCTGTACTGGGTAGAGAACCTGAGGTGCGTTGTCATTCTGATCTTGGACTGTAATTTTAACTGTTACGTTACTACAGAGTGGAGGGGAACCCCCGTCCTGCGCTTTTACACGGAAGTGAAAGTCCTTTAACTGCTCATAATCAAAAGAGCGCACAGCACTAATGACTCCACTGTCTGCACTGACTGACACATATGATGCCACATGAACTCCATTTACAGTTCCGTCTTCTAGAATGTATGACACACGAGCGTTCTGATTGGAGTCAGGGTCACTGGCCTTCACTGTGAATACAGAGAGACCTGGTGTGTTGTTCTCAACTACATACGCCTCATAGTTATTCCTCTCAAAGACCGGTGCGTTGTCGTTCACATCTGATATGTGTAAATGGAGAGAAGCACTGCTGGAGAGGGAGGGAACCCCTTCATCAGAACACAACACAGTGATGTTGTACTCAGACTCTCTCTCCCTATCCAGGTCCTGCTCTGTGCGCAGGCTAAAGAAATTACTGGATGAGGAGATGATGGTAAATGGGACGCTGTCACTAATGGTGCAGTGAACTTTACCATTTGCACCTGAATCTGGATCACTGACTTTCATCATAACAACAACAGTTCCAGCCTTAGATTCCTCAGATATAGAATTAGACATTGACAGAATGCTGATGGCTGGTGTATTATCATTAATGTCTAACACATCAACAATTAACTTACAGGAGTCTGAGAGGCCTCCTTGGTCTTTTGCTTGAATTTCAAGCTGGTAGTGACTTGCTTTTTCAAAGTCAACATGACCGTTTAACATGACCTCTCCACTGTCCTGATTGACAATAAACAAATCCGACAAACTATCCATAGTTTTTGACATGTAATATGATATTCGACCGTTTGGGCCCTCATCTGCATCAGAAGCGCTTACGGTGATTAATTTTGCTCCCTTTGCTGCGTTTTCTGATAATGTAGCGCGATACACTTTCTGCTTAAATACGGGCGCGTTATCATTAACATCCAACACGGTAACATGTATTTTTACTGACCCAGACATCACCGGTTCACCTCCATCAGCCGCTGTTAATATCAAAGTAAACCGCTCTTGTTTTTCTCTGTCAAGCGATCTTTGTAAAATCATTTCCACGCTCTTATCGCCGTCTGCCTGACTTTGTAATTCAAGAACAAAATGGTCAGACGGTTTAAGCGAATAGCTCTGAAGCCCATTGGTACCGACGTCCACGTCTATTGCTCTCTCTAACATGAACCTGGCGCCCGGAACCGCGGACTCGCTTATTTCAAAGCTAATTTCCTCCGTCTGGAAATGTGGCGCATTATCGTTTATATCCGTGATTTCGATCGTAATTGTGTACAATTCCATCGGATTCTCCATAATCATTTGAAGATGTAAAGCACATGGCGTCGCTTTTACACAAAGACTTTCACGATCTATCTTTTCTTTAACGAGGAGACTGCCTTTCTCTTTATTCATTTCGATGTATTCCGTGTTGTCCTCGGTGAAGATGCGCGCTTTACCAGATTTTAGTCTTTTTAAATCCAAACCCAAATCCTGAGCAACATTTCCAATGATCGATCCTTTGGGCATTTCCTCGGCGATGGAATAACTCACCTGCCCATACACACAGTGAGGGAAAAGGACCGTAACAAACAATACCGTGTTCCATGTCACCATATCGGACATTTTCTTGATAACAGAGATGCCCAGAGATAATTTAGTCATCCAACCTTGCTGTCATAGAATCAGTAAACATCCAACGTGAAATTCCTCCTTGATTTTTAGGTGAAATATGCCGATAAACTCGCGCTTTCACCTCGGAATGTAACTAGAATAGAGAGAAAAAGCGTCCTCTCAATGTTTCTGACACTGCGGGTTGCTGCGTATGGTTATGAGAGCAGAAAACAGACCTGAACCTTCGTTGACGAACAGCGGCCCTCTGAGTCACGAGCAAGAATTACAAACAGGTTTCAAATACTGCAAACTGTAACGAACGAATCGCTGCCAGGACATTTTTTTTAGAAATTTGTAAATGATTAATATAAATAACATATTCCTATTTCATTATTAAAAATATGTTGAATTAATATTATTTTTTAATGTGATAGTTTTTTTTTCACAGACCTACTTTAATACAGTGTTAAAACTGAAAAGACTGTTTAGAATGCTCAGTTGATTAAGGACTGTTGACCTACAGTTATGTTGAAATGACGCTGTGTTGATTGTTTTGATGAAGATTTGACCGTTTTTTGCAGCTGCTAAGACCCTATACAGTGGTCCTTTATAGCACATTTTTTAAAAACACTATCCCATGTAGCCTATCTATTGACCTGGTGCACTAGACCATAAGCACATTCTCTGCCTTACATTCATTTAGAAATTCTTTAACACACTTTTTGCAAAACATGAAACACAGTTCTTTAAATAAGGCACAACATTCAAAAGTGAAAACCATGTGTTTCTTTTAGAAAACACTGCCACGCAACTGCTACACTCACCTATCAAAATCCACACCCAGTTCTCACACGTTACAACACTTCAAGCTAATTATTACAAATCTTTAGACATCAAAGCCTAATCCCTTTAAAGAGGCCACAAGTTGCAAATCTTGGTTTGCACATCAATAAAGTCCAATGCTGCATAGAGAGGATGATGAAGAGTATGAGAATGAGGACGAGGATGAGCAACCATAATGGATGAGATCAGAGCCACTCTGGATGACCATGTGGTCAAGCATGGTTTGGGTTTTCTGGAGGCCAAGGGTCCAACCTTATCTGTGCTGCTACACTTTAGCATCATCCAGACATTTCAAAATGAGAATGGATATGTAGACCTGTCCTCTATACATGCTACATCATGTTTTTGCACTACTAGACTACACCTTTTTGGGGGAGGAAGACGGCTATCCACCTCAGAATAGAAACAGATCATCATCAATATGGTCTGAGCAAACAACTGCATATGTTTCTGACAACTACAACAGCACATCATTACTGACAACGTCACCATCAGAAACATCCATTCAGTGAGTCTATCCGGACTGGGCACAAGTATTCTCTGCTATCCACTCACTAATACTGTAGTTCAGTGTCCTGTGCCACACAACACTGACAACATTATGCCTATTTAATACTGTCCTCCAATATTGTAATGAACATCATAGGACACTGTACCAATGTCAGAGTCACTGTCAGCATGGCAGCATCACACAATGTGTGCAGCCATTATCAAGAATGGTGGTGTTCATCATCATGACACTCTTGGTCCCTACAACACTGTGCACATCATCACCTTCTCCAACACAGAGCACAACACATTCATTCTCCATCACCAGGGGGATGAACCAGAACAGTCCAGGTTTGTTGTCATCTGGGACAACACAAGTTTGCCCCGGGCTGCTCAAGTACAAACTGGTTCACTGAACAGCCATGATTTGTTGTGATTCACCTCCACCAAACTCTCCATTGCTGTTGAGTTCTTTTTGACATGGAGGTGGTTGCCAACCACACCGATGTAAATCCATTCGGCAGGTGATGGAGGAAGGTTGAGGTGACGTAGATGAGGAGCATGAGAGAGGTGGAGACGTCCCTCAACAAGGTCCTTCACCCGCTGTCTGGCCAGAGAGGACTGTGATGTTGAGGAGATCTTGTAGCAATACCCAAAAGTGAGACAAGATGCCCCCTTATTTAGTATGCTGGAGTTACACACCTAATTGTTTTTTTGTTTTTCTTTTTTTGTCATTTTTGTTGTCCATTTGTTTAAAGTTTATACAGCATGTGTTGCTGTAGTGTTCATGTAAAACCAAAAATACCTTCCCCTTGTAATTGCGTTTTACTTTATGATGTAAATGGACTGAATATGCAGAAATAACCTCTACATTTGTGAATATTCATATATATGTGTGAGACCTCTGACAGACCTTCACAGCAGACTACAAACTAAACACTCAAACACATGGTAGTAGTGTTTTCCATTTGTCACAACAGTGTGTAGTTGTCGTGTGGGAAAGGATGCTCATCTGATATTTGTAGAGTTTGGATGCAATAATATGGTTTTGGCAAGAGTTAAAAGACTTTGGGTTGAAGTGTTTGCTTTTTCCAAAAGTGTGAGATGTTTTACCTGTTGTGTGTGTGGCATTGGGGGCTTTGTGTTAAGTTTTGAAAAAGAGACATACTTTCAGAAATTAGGTCTTTGGGTCTGCAAAAAACTGTAAAATTCAGATTGAATTTAGAATAATCAGACTTTTTTGTTTTACAAAGACCCATCAAGTAACACGCCATTATAGACGAAGGATTCTCTTACCAATTCTGGTGAATCCTGATCTTCCAGGAAGTTGTTTTCTTTTACTGCATGCTGCAAAGTGCCTGTGAAACTTTGATCCACCACTAAAACCTTCTGGCCTCCAAGTGTAGAATATTTACAGTCACTTTTCCTGGAGTCAGTCGTCATGCACACGTCATAATTATACATGTGGGGCAGAGTTCCAGTAACTCCTGTGTCTGTGTAACCAGGTGGATAGTACGGAATAACTGGGAGATTGGACTGATAGAAGATGCGGGATTGTCTCCATCTGTAGATCTTCACTGATATTATAACAACTAAACACGTGATGAAAAGGAATGACACTGCCGCTAACGCTAAAACTAAATAAAATGTCAGGTCATCATTATATGTTTTTCCGTGTGTGAAGTCCGTGAATTCCGAGAGCACTTCAGGAAAACTGTCAGCCACAGCTACATTAATGTTGACTACAGCTGAGCGAGAGGGCTGTCCGTTATCCTCCACAACAACAGTGAGCTTTTGTTTCACAGCATCTTTATCAGTCACCTGGCGCACAGTTCGTATCTCTCCGTTCTGTGGACCCACTTCAAACAGAGCCCTGTCTGTGGCTTTCTGGAGTTTGTAGGAGAGCCAGGCGTTCTGTCCAGAGTCCACATCAACAGCCACCACTTTAGTGACAAGATAGCCCACATCTGCTGAACGAGGCACAATCTCAGCCACCAGAGAGCCGCCAGTCTGTACTGGGTAGAGAACCTGAGGTGCGTTGTCATTCTGATCTTGGATTGTAATTTTAACTGTTACGTTACTACAGAGTGGAGGGGAACCCCCGTCCTGCGCTTTTACACGGAAGTGAAAGTCCTTTAACTGCTCATAATCAAAAGAGCGCACAGCACTAATGACTCCACTGTCTGCACTGACTGACACATATGACGCCACATGAACTCCATTTACAGTTCCGTCTTCTAGAATGTATGACACACGAGCGTTCTGATTGGAGTCAGGGTCACTGGCCTTCACTGTGAATACAGAGAGACCTGGTGTGTTGTTCTCAACTACATACGCCTCATAGTTATTCCTCTCAAAGACCGGTGCGTTGTCGTTCACATCTGATATGTGTAAATGGAGAGAAGCACTGCTGGAGAGGGAGGGAACCCCTTCATCAGAACACAACACAGTGATGTTGTACTCAGACTCTCTCTCCCTATCCAGGTCCTGCTCTGTGCGCAGGCTAAAGAAATTGCTGGAGGGGGAGATGATGGTAAATGGGATACTGTCACTAATGGTGCAGTGAATCTGACCATTTACTCCTGAATCTGGATCATTTACATTAATCATAGCTACAACAGTTCCAGCCTTAGATTCCTCAGATATAGAATTAGACATTGACAGAATGCTGATGGCTGGTGTATTATCATTAATGTCTAACACATCAACAATTAACTTACAGGAGTCTGAGAGGCCTCCTTGGTCTTTTGCTTGAATTTCAAGCTGGTAGTGACTTGCTTTTTCAAAGTCAACATGACCGTTTAACATGACCTCCCCACTGTCCTGATTGACAATAAACAAATCCGACAAACTATCCATAGTTTTTGACATGTAATATGATATTCGACCGTTTGGGCCCTCATCTGCATCAGAAGCGCTTACGGTGATTAATTTTGCTCCCTTTGCTGCGTTTTCTGATAATGTAGCGCGATACACTTTCTGCTTAAATACGGGCGCGTTATCATTAGCATCCAACACGGTAACATGTATTTTTACTGACCCAGACATCACCGGTTCACCTCCATCAGCCGCTGTTAATATCAAAGTAAACCGCTCTTGTTTTTCTCTGTCAAGCGGTCTTTGTAAAATCATTTCCACGCTCTTATCGCCGTCTGCCTGACTTTGTAATTCAAGAACAAAATGGTCAGACGGTTTAAGCGAATAGCTCTGAAGCCCATTGGTACCGACGTCCACGTCTATTGCTCTCTCTAGCATGAACCTGGCGCCCGGAACCGCGGACTCGCTTATTTCAAAGCTAATTTCCTCCGTCTGGAAATGTGGCGCATTATCGTTTATATCCGTGATTTCGATCGTAATTGTGTACAATTCCATCGGATTCTCCATAATCATTTGAAGATGTAAAGCACATGGCGTCGCTTTTACACAAAGACTTTCTCGATCTATCTTTTCTTTAACGAGGAGACTGCCTTTCTCTTTATTCATTTCGATGTATTCCGAGCTGTCCACCGTGTAGATACGCGCTTTACCAGATTTTAGTCTTTTTAAATCCAAACCCAAATCCTGAGCAACATTTCCAATGATCGATCCTTTGGGCATTTCCTCGGCGATGGAATAACTCACCTGCCCATACACACAGTGAGGGAAAAGGACCGTAACAAACAATACCGTGTTCCATGTCACCATATCGGACATTTTCTTGACAGCAGAGATGCCAAGAGATAATTTAGTCATCCAGCTTTGCTCTCCTTGCAATCAATAAAAATCCAACTTGAGATTCGTCTTCAGTTCTTAGAAACAGAGGAGGATAAAACGCGCCTAACCCCGATGCAGTAAAACCGATAGAATCCGTTTCTTTCTTACACGTCTGATACTGTGGTTTGTGTCTGAGATCTACGCACGCACACACGGAGCTTCGTTGATCAACAGCGGCCCTCTGAGTCAACATTAAGAATTACAAAACAAGTTAAAATATTGTAAGCCAGAATTAAACAAAATCACGTTTACTGTATTTAATGAATGCGTTAATTAATGACAAATTATATTGATTGTTTTGACAGTCCTACTTAGTGATTAAACCAAATACTCTTCGCTTCAGTCCCTGACGAACAGTCGCTGTCCAGCTGCTTTAGTGCTGAAATAAGCCAGTTTGGATTATTGAGGAGCATTTTAGAAAATAAACTTTAAATTATTACTAAATCTCTATTAAATTCCCGTTGGACACAACTGCGCAACTCAATGTTAACCAATGTCTGTCCCACAAAATAAAATAGGTCGACCTTAGAGCACAATTTTAGCTGAATTTCATTATTATTATTATTATTATTATTATTATTATTATTATTGAATATTCTGTCAGGCATGTTTTTTAATTGACAGCATTAATAAGTATATATACCTTATTCACAAATAAGGCTTAATATATGTTCAAACCTCTAAAAAGTATATGTGTATTATTCTCATCTATATTTTGACTATTTGAACATCCCTGTTCAATGTCCAGATGATCACTTCCCTACATAACACGTGTCCATACTAAAATGATATATAAGAACACTGGAACATAGACAAAACTATGAGTAACATGAAAATTACCAAATTATATTTGAATTCATCATGCAAAAATACAAAAAAAGAATTATTAGTTTATTTATTTTTTTTTGCCAGAAGAAAATTTTTGTTAACTAGTGCATCAAGTATTCAGGGGAAAGGGGAATCTCTTACCGTTCCTGCTGAATCCTGCTCTTCCAGGAAGTTATTGTCTTTCAGTGCATGAGACAACGTCCCATTGAAACTTTGATCCATGACTAAAACCTTCTGGCCTCCAAGTGTAGAATATTTACAGTCACTTTTCCTGGAGTCAGTCGTCATGCACATGTCATAATTATAAATGTGGGGCAGAGTTCCAGTAACTCCTGTGTCTGTGTAACCAGGTGGATAGTACGGAATAACTGGGAGATTGGACTGATAGAAGATGCGGGATTGTCTCCATCTGTAGATCTTCACTGATATTATAACAACTAAACATGTGATGAAAAGGAATGACACTGCCGCTAACGCTAAAACTAAATAAAATGTCAGGTCATCATTATATGTTTTTCCGTGCGTAAAGTCCGTGAATTCCGAGAGCACTTCAGGAAAACTGTCAGCCACAGCTACATTAATGTTGACTACAGCTGAGCGAGAGGGCTGTCCGTTATCCTCCACAACAACAGTGAGCTTTTGTTTCACAGCATCTTTATCAGTCACCTGGCGCACAGTTCGTATCTCTCCGTTCTGTGGACCCACTTCAAACAGAGCCCTGTCTGTGGCTTTCTGGAGTTTGTAGGAGAGCCAGGCGTTCTGTCCAGAGTCCACATCAACAGCCACCACTTTAGTGACAAGATAGCCCACATCTGCTGAACGAGGCACAATCTCAGCCACCAGAGAGCCGCCAGTCTGTACTGGGTAGAGAACCTGAGGTGCGTTGTCATTCTGATCTTGGACTGTAATTTTAACTGTTACGTTACTACAGAGTGGAGGGGAACCCCCATCCTGCGCTTTTACACGGAAGTGAAAGTCCTTTAACTGCTCGTAATCAAAAGAGCGCACAGCACTAATGACTCCACTGTCTGCACTGACTGACACATATGATGACACATGAACTCCATTTACAGTTCCGTCTTCTAGAATGTATGACACACGAGCGTTCTGATTGGAGTCAGGGTCACTGGCCTTCACTGTGAATACAGAGAGACCTGGTGTGTTGTTCTCAACTACATACGCCTCATAGTTATTCCTCTCAAAGACCGGTGCGTTGTCATTCACATCTGATATGTGTAAATGAAGAGAAGCACTGCTGGAGAGGGAGGGAACCCCTTCATCAGAACACAACACAGTGATGTTGTACTCAGACTCTCTCTCCCTATCCAGGTCCTGCTCTGTGCGCAGGGTAAATATATTGCTAGAAGGGGACATGATAACAAAGGGAAGATTTTCACTAATGGTGCACTGAACTTGACCATTGGAAGATGCATCAGGATCATTTACTTTTATCATAGCCACAACAGTGCCAGCAGGAGACTCTTCTGATATGGAGCTAGACATGGACAGAACAGTGATAGCTGGTGTATTATCATTTATGTCCAATACATCAATTATTATCTTGCATGAGTCTGAGAGTCCCCCTTGGTCCCTTGCTTGAACATCCAGAAGATAATTGCTTAGTTTTTCATAGTCAATCTGTCCATTTAATGTTACTTCACCACTGTGTTGGTTTATAATAAATACATCTTTAACATCATTCTCTGTGTTTGTAATATAATATGTCACCAATCCGTTAGATCCTTCATCTGCATCAGAAGCGCTTACAGTTGTAAGTTTGGAACCCTTTTGTGAATTCTCTACTACTGAGGTTTTATATACTTTATGTATAAAGGCAGGAGCGTTATCATTAGCATCCAGAACCGAAAC
Source organism: Brachyhypopomus gauderio (assembly GCF_052324685.1). NCBI lineage: Eukaryota > Metazoa > Chordata > Actinopteri > Gymnotiformes > Hypopomidae > Brachyhypopomus > Brachyhypopomus gauderio. The sequence continues at coordinate 10,931,139 of NC_135220.1, read as the reverse complement.
ATGTATTTGTATAGTTCCAGATAACGCTGGTTCACCTCCATCCATAGCTGTCAAAAGCAAAGTAAATCGTTCTTCTCTCTCTCTATCGAGCGGTTTTTGCAACACCATCTCTACGTTGTTACCACCATCTACGTGAGTTTGCAGTTCGAGAATAAAATGTTCAGTGGGCTGTAGTGTGTATTTCTGAAGCCCGTTGCTTCCTACGTCCGCATCCACGGCTTTCTCTAACATGAATTTTGCTCCCGTCGCAGCTGATTCGCTAATGTCAAACCGAATGTGATTGTTCTGAAAAGCGGGAGCATTATCGTTTATATCCGTGATTTCGACTGTAATTGTATAAAGTTCCATCGGGCTGTCAAGAATCATTTGGAGATGTAAAGCGCACGGTGTTGTTTTAGCACACAGAGACTCACGATCTATTTTTTCTTTTATCAGAAGCCTACCTTTCTCTTTATTGAGTTCAATGTACTCCGTATTGTCCCCGGAAAATATTCGGGCTTTGCCAGTTGTAAGTCTTTTTAAATCTAATCCCAAATCCTGCGCAATATTTCCAACTATGGAGCCTTTCGCCATTTCCTCCGGAATGGAATAGCTGAGCTGCCCGAGCACGCAGCGAGAAGAAAGGACGAAGAACAACACCGCGAGACACATCACTGCCGCAGAGATTCTCTAGTCTGTGCAGAAAATTTCTAAAAATAACACGTATCCGGTTTATAATCCTCAAAATCAGCAGTCTTCAAGCGTAAATCCGGACTTGATTGGTCTCAGAACTATTGGGATTTAAATCCACTAAGAAACCAGCTCCACGGAAAACCGCGACGGAGAAGCTTTTCTTTCTCTGACTGTTCTGGATGCGCTGGGTGAGTCAAATACTTATTTAACAGCTCCGCGCGTCGTCAATAAACAGCGGCCCTCTGAGTCACAACTGAGAATTACACATCATCTTCCAATATGAAACGACATGCACCGCAGCAAATAACAACAATGCAACTAAAACATAAATATTTTCAAATTGGCAAACATTTAAACAAGAAATCGTCACGTCAGAACTGAAGTTTGTAACATAATTTAGTCTCACGTTGAACCAGAAACGAAAATCATCAAATACAATATTTTGCAGGGCTACCACCTGAAAATGTGAAATCGCATTAAAAAATTGTCACCTAGCAGTTATCTTATTTCGGGAAAAGCCAGCAAATTAGTGAGGTGTGAAATTACCTTTCTCTGCGCAGGACTTGTGAGTTAGTCCTGAAATGTTCAAGTCAAATTCAATATCAATGAAGACAGACGAGATATGTTCAAGTTTGCAAAATTATAAAACGTCAAAACGATCCTATCTGTAGCGAACTCACTAAAATGTAATCTATTTTTGAACAAGCAAAGAGAAACGTGTTAAAAGCAACACACTCCTAATATTGGCATGCAAATGCATACACTGTTAAAAAGACAGTATTGTAACCTATAACTACGTTTTTGAAAGGAAAAATGTAGCCTGATATTTTACAAGACGATAACAAAAGTCAGTTTAACATAAATCACTGGCACATAACGTTTTACAGCACTGTCCACAACTAGCGGTCCTGAAAATATCCGAACCATTCTTGACATATTGAGATGTCACATTTGCTTTGGAAATCTGACCTATTTAATACATTTAAATCATTTGGTTCGAAGTATTTCGCGTCTGCAGTAGAAAACAAAAACCGTTACATAAAAAATGCCTCTAAAATATTAATGAGCAGGACATATGTCTGAGCATGGGCAGTCATGGGCAGTCATGGTCTGGTGATAGGGAACTGGTCTTGTGACCGAAGGGTCGTGGGTTCGATTCCCAGGCCTGTGGCCGTGACTGTGGTGCCATTGAGCAAGGCACCTAACCCCAACTGCTCCCCGAGTGCCGAGCTAGGGCTGCTCACTGCTCTGGGCACGTGTGCACCACGGCCCTCTAATAATCACTAGTGTAGGTGTGTGTGTGTGTGTGTGTCTTCTAACAGCACAGATGGGTAAAAACTGGAGGACAAATTTAGATTGCAGTGAAAAAAATCACAATTGACAAAATATGGCACATTTACATATTAATTTATGTAATTATTAATGTAGCCAGACAGTGTCAAAATGACCCGATGTTGCCATGTACTGCCTGTTCTTGTATAACAGATGTTCCATCCCTTGCTGAAACAGGTTAAAAGTAGTTAAATGTGATCTGCTATTAGCTAGGAGGAATCAACTGGACTCTTATGAACTAGTCTCGTATCACAATATTTTTAGGAATGTGTCACGTAGGGCTACGCCCCCCTCACTTATCTATCACTCCGGTGTCCCTGTTCCTCGTGTCTGTGTGGTTCCTTGCCCGTTATTCCCGCCTTGCTTGTCTTTTTCTATGGTTTCCACCCTGTCTGCCATGCCCGTGTTCTCATTGTATTCAGCAGTGTCTAGTTTAGTCCAGTGTACTTATTGCCCTGTGATTCCCTAGCCCGTTGTCGGATATTCGTGGTTGGTTCTATGGTGGATTAATGTTCGATTGTGATTTGGTATTCTTATGATTCTATGTTCTGTCATCACTGCCTTGTGGAAATTGCTGTCCCTGTTGTTTGCGCTTTGTTCTGTGTTTCCCTGCTTTGCTTTGTCGTCGTCTGTTTTGTCATGCCCATGTATCTGTCTCATCTGGATGGCTCACCCATTATGACCCCTGCCTGTTACGACTACGAATATGGAATTCCCTGTAATAGATCTCGCTCTCTTCAGTGTGTGTGTCCTTTCCCTCGCTCCGCAGCATACGCTGCGTTACAGAATGACATTTAGGAAGAAATATACCGTTTGAATCAAACTACTTATTAAGTGTAGTTCACATCTAATGAACCTTAGAAGATGTGGATTTCGGCTATTGTGTAACGAGCTTGAGGAACGTTTATATAAACTTCTTTAAAACCTCTACCATCTCTCTGACATGACCATCTCTAACATCTCTTGCACCCCCATTCCCCCACCCCCTTTCAAAAAAAGCTAAACAAAAACAAAACCACAAAATGCATGTGCAGCCAGTAGCAGAATCTCCATTTACATAGAACATGCTAAACAAACTTTGCAAGTTTGTAACAACAAAAGATTGCTACTAACAGACACATTGGGATTTCAGTATTTGTATAAATAAACATGTCAGCCACCAAAACCTTCAAAACAAACAAAAGACCGTACAATTACGAGTCACTCTTTAGACAGTATAACCTGCTTGTGATGTCATCCTCAGGGGAGAGGAGCAAATACACTTCACCTGATACTATTTCACCTGCTCCCCCCCATTACCAAAAATCAACTTCATGTCTGTGTAATTGAATGACAGAATTCTCCCGAGCTAAAAGAAAAATAACAATCCACCAGGGGAGAACCCACCACTATGTCAGAATCACAAACAAAAATAAATGCTTTGCAGCACAGGCTATACAGTTATGTCATCATGAAATGTTAGAAACTCTGCTAGCTGTATTTTTTTAAAGGGTGATAACTTCGGGATACATGGTTAACCTCGTATTGTAATAAGACCTTACCATCTCTGCAGAATCTGGGTCTTCCAGAAGGTTACTGTCTTTAAGGTCATGGTGCAGTGTTTCAGTGAAACTCCGATCCATCACTAAAACCTTCTGGCCTCCAAGTGTAGAATATTTACAGTCACTTTTCCTGGAGTGAGTCGTCATGCACACGTCATAATTATACATGTGGGGCAGAGTTCCAGTAACTCCTGTGTCTGTGTAACCAGGTGGATAGTACGGAATAACTGGGAGATTGGACTGATAGAAGATGCGGGATTGTCTCCATCTGTAGATCTTCACTGATATTATAACAACTAAACACGTGATGAAAAGGAATGACACTGCCGCTAACGCTAAAACTAAATAAAATGTCAGGTCATCATTATATGTTTTTCCGTGCGTAAAGTCTGTGAATTCCGAGAGCACTTCAGGAAAACTGTCAGCCACAGCTACATTAATGTTGACTACAGCTGAGCGAGAGGGCTGTCCGTTATCCTCCACAACAACAGTGAGCTTTTGTTTCACAGCATCTTTATCAGTCACCTGGCGCACAGTTCGTATCTCTCCGTTTTGTGGACCCACTTCAAACAGAGCCCTGTCTGTGGCTTTCTGGAGTTTGTAGGAGAGCCAGGCGTTCTGTCCAGAGTCCACATCAACAGCCACCACTTTAGTGACAAGATAGCCCACATCTGCTGAACGAGGCACAATCTCAGCCACCAGAGAGCCGCCAGTCTGTACTGGGTAGAGAACCTGAGGTGCGTTGTCATTCTGATCTTGGATTGTAATTTTAACTGTTACATTACTACAGAGTGGAGGGGAACCCCCATCCTGCGCTTTTACACGGAAGTGAAAGTCCTTTAACTGCTCGTAATCAAAAGAGCGCACAGCACTAATGACTCCACTGTCTGCACTGACTGACACATATGATGCCACATGAACTCCATTTACAGTTCCGTCTTCTAGAATGTATGACACACGAGCGTTCTGATTGGAGTCAGGGTCAATGGCCTTCACTGTGAATACAGAGAGACCTGGTGTGTTGTTCTCAACTACATACGCCTCATAGTTATTCCTCTCAAAGACCGGTGCGTTGTCGTTCACGTCTGATATGTGTAAACGGAGAGAAGCACTGCTGGAGAGGGAGGGAACCCCTTCATCAGAACACAACACAGTGATGTTGTACTCAGACTCTCTCTCCCTATCCAGGTCCTGCTCTGTGCGCAGGGTAAATATATTGCTAGAAGGGGACATGATAACAAAGGGAAGATTTTCACTAATGGTGCACTGAACTTGACCATTGGAAGATGCATCAGGATCGTTTACTTTTATCATAGCCACAACAGTGCCAGCAGGAGACTCTTCTGATATGGAGCTAGACATGGACAGAACAGTGATAGCTGGTGTATTATCATTTATGTCCAATACATCAATTATTATCTTGCATGAGTCTGAGAGTCCCCCTTGGTCCCTTGCTTGAACATCCAGAAGATAATGGCTTAGTTTTTCATAGTCAGTCTGTCCATTTAATGTTACTTCACCACTGTGTTGGTTTATAATAAATATATCTTTGACATTATTCTGTGTATTTGTAATATAATATGTCACCAATCCGTTGGATCCTTCATCTGCATCAGAAGCGCTTACAGTTGTAAGTTTGGAACCCTTTTGTGAATTCTCTACTACTGAGGTTTTATATACTTTATGTATAAAGGCAGGAGCGTTATCATTAGCATCCAGAACCGAAACATGTATTTGTATAGTTCCAGATAACGCTGGTTCACCTCCATCCATAGCTGTCAAAAGCAAAGTAAACCGTTCTTCTCTCTCTCTATCGAGCGGTTTTAGCAACACCATCTCTACGTTGTTACCACTATCTCCGTGAGTTTGCAGTTCGAGATTAAAATGTTCAGTGGGCTGTAGTGTGTATTTCTGAAGCCCGTTGCTTCCTACGTCCGCATCCACGGCTTTCTCTAACATGAATTTTGCTCCCGTCGCAGCTGATTCGCTAATGTCAAACCGAATGTGATTGTTCTGAAAAGCGGGAGCATTATCGTTTATATCCGTGATTTCGACTGTAATTGTATAAAGCTCCATCGGGCTGTCAAGAATCATCTGGAGATGTAAAGCGCACGGTGTTGTTTGATCGCACAGAGACTCGCGATCTATTTTTTCTTTTATCAGAAGCCTACCTTTCTCTTTATTGAGTTCAATGTACTCCGTATTGTCCCCGGAAAATATTCGGGCTTTGCCAGTTGTAAGTCTTTTTAAATCTAATCCCAAATCCTGCGCAATATTTCCAACTATGGAGCCTTTCGCCATTTCCTCCGGAATGGAATAGCTGAGCTGCCCGAGCACGCAGCGAGAAGAAAGGACGAAGAACAACACCGCGAGACACATCACTGCCGCAGAGATTCTCTAGTCTGTGCAGAAGATTTCTAAAAATAACACGTATCCGGTTTATAATCCTCAAAATCAGCAGTCTTCAAGCGTAAATCCGGACTTGATTGGTCTCAGAACTATTGGGATTTAGATCCACTAAGAAACCAGCTCCACGGAAAACCGCGACGGAGAAGCTTTTCTTTCTCTGACTGTTCTGGATGCGCTGGGTGAGTCAAATACGTACTTAACAGCTCCGCGCGTCGTCAATAAACAGCGGCCCTCTGAGTCACAACTGAGAATTACACATCATCTTCCAATATGAAACGACTCGCACCGCAGCAAATAACAACAATGCAACTAGAACATAAATATTTTCAAATTAGCAAACATTTAAACAAGAAATCGTCATGTCAGAACTTAAGTTTGTAACATGATTTAGTCTCACATTGAACCAGAAACGAAAATCATCAAATACAATGTTTTGCAGTGCAACCACCTGAAAAGGTGAAATCGCATTTTTTCAAAATAAATTTGTCACCTAGCAGTTATCTTATTTCGGAAAAAAGCCAGTAAATTAGTGACGTGTGAAATTACCCTTTTTTGCGCGGGACTTAGTAATGAAATATTCAAGTCCATCATGTAGAATGCACTACAGCAGTGGCGTGCACAGACATTTTGGGGGGCAAGTGCTCGGGGGGGTGGTGAAGGGCACTTTTTAGCGCACATGGAACACTTCATTATAAAAAAATTACAAGCAAATGTTGAATGAAATGTGACATTTTATTTGTAACATTCTCTAAACGTGAGTTTTCAATGGAGAAAAGTCACGCAGCGAACTGATAAAATTTAAAATTCATATCCAATATTACAGTCATGTCATTCAGTTAACTTCTGTTTACCCTCCACTGTCTGCAGGCCTTGTTGCATATATTTTGCAATTAGTAAATCAATATAGGCCTACAATTAAGACAGTAAAAAGACCAAAAAATATGAGAAGGAGTTATAGGCTATGCAGATGGGCATTTTTCACAGGTAATGGGGAACTTCCCGTTTCTTCTTTCACAAATGAATGTGTTAATTTATGTTGTCTAACAAAACCTATACAACAGAAAACGTTCAGCTTAACACATAGATTTGCAAACTCTACCTTAATTATTTGTATGTGGTCGTCCTCACGTTATCTATCATTGATTTGGGCTAAAGCGACTAGTTTTTCAGGTGACCAGTCGGCTAAAAATGCTTAGTAGTTTGGTGCTGTATGAGACATTTTACTGCACAACAAAATGATTTCACGTTGGGCTTAGAGTGCAAACGGTACGATTTGACTTTGATGTGTATGTGACCTGGCTGGTGGGGACGGGAGAAGAAGTCTATCTGTGAGCGTGTGTGCTGAAGACGCTTCCTTCATCTCGCTGAACTGAACTGCTGCTGCAGCGCATCTGGTGTGACAAAGGAAGAGAGAGGTCGGGTGTGTGCGAGGTGGTGGCTCATTTCAGGACATTGTTTTTAATCGCTCAGGTTTTCAAAAGATCATTTCAGATTCAAACCGACCTCAGTAAAATGATAAAAAAAAGGAGTTTTAAAAGGGCACTTTCGTTGATAAAGGGCAGAGTTGGTGGTGCTTTAGCACCACCTGATGTCTATGTGTGCACGCCACTGCACTACAGTATGTAATAATAATGAAGATAGACAAGAAATATATTCAAGTTTGCAAGATTTTAAAACGTCAAAAACTATCCTATTTATAGCGAACTCGGTACAAGAATTTGATCTCTTTTTGAACAAGCAAAGAGAAACGTGTTTAAAAGCAGATATAACTAATAGAACTAATTTTGGCATAAAAACGCACACAATGTTAAAACGACAGTACTGTAACCTATAACTGCGTTTTTGAAAGGAAATATGTAGCCTGCTATTTTACAAGACGATAACAAAACTCTCAGTTTAACATACAAAGCGCTGTCCACAACTAGCGGTGCTGAAAAGATCAGAACCATTCTTGATATATTTAGATGTTACATTTGCTTTGGAAATCCGACCTATTTAATATATTTTAAATAATCTGGTTCGAAGTATTTAGCGTCTGTAGTGGAAAACAAAACCGTTACTTTTAAAAAATGCCAAAAAAATATTAATGAGCAGGACATATTAATTTATATAATTATTAATGTAGCCAGACACTGTCTAAAATTACCCCATGCTGCCCTGTACTGCCTGTTCTTTTATAACAGATGTTATGTCCCTTGCTGAAACAGGTTAAACTTCTCTAAAACCATTAACACCTCACTAACACTATTAACATCTCTAACATCTCTTGTACCTCCACTACTCCACACCTTTCAAAAAAAGCAAAACAAAAAACAAAACAACAAAATGCATGTGAAGCCAGCAGCAGAAGCTTCATTTACATGGAACGCGCTAAACAAACTTTGCAAGTTTTTAACAAAAAAACATTGCTACTAACAGACACACTGGGATTTCAGTATTTGTATAAATAAACATGTCAGTCACTAAAACCCTCAAAACAAACAAAAGACAGTACAATTACGAGTCATTCTTTAGACAGTATAACCTGCTTGTGATGTTATCCAGGGGCAAATTCAGGGGAAGGAGCAAATACACTTCAGCTGATACCATTTCACCCCCCCCCCCAAAAAAAAATAATAATAATACCAAACACCCACTTCATGTCTGTATAATTGAATAACAGAATTCTCCCCTGAGCTAAAAGAAAAATAACTACCCACCAGGGGAAAGCCCAAAACTATGTCAGAATCATAAACATTAAAATAAATGCTTTGCAGCACAGCCTATACAGTTATGTCATCATGAAATGGTACAAACTCTGCTAGCAGCATGCTTTTTTAAAAAGAGTGATAACTTTGGGATACATGGTTAACCTCGTACTGTAATAAGACCTTACCATTTCTGCAGAATCAGGGTCTTCCAGAAGGTTACTGTCTTTAAGGTCATGGTGCAGTGTTTCAGTGAAACTCCGATCCATGACTAGAACTTTCTGGCCTCCAAGTGTAGAATATTTACAGTCACTTTTCCTGGAGTCAGTCGTCATGCACACGTCATAATTATACATGTGGGGCAGAGTTCCAGTAACTCCTGTGTCTGTGTAACCAGGTGGATAGTACGGAATAACTGGGAGATTGGACTGATAGAAGATGCGGGATTGTCTCCATCTGTAGATTTTCACTGATATTATAACAACTAAACACGTGATAAAAAGGAATGACACTGCCGCTAACGCTAAAACTAAATAAAATGTCAGGTCATCATTATATGTTTTTCCGTGCGTGAAATCCGTGAATTCCGAGAGCACTTCAGGAAAACTGTCAGCCACAGCTACATTAATGTTGACTACAGCTGAGCGAGAGGGCTGTCCGTTATCCTCCACAACAACAGTGAGCTTTTGTTTCACAGCATCTTTATCAGTCACCTGGCGCACAGTTCGTATCTCTCCGTTCTGTAGACCCACTTCAAACAGAGCCCTGTCTGTGGCTTTCTGGAGTTTGTAGGAGAGCCAGGCGTTCTGTCCAGAGTCCACATCAACAGCCACCACTTTAGTGACAAGATAGCCCACATCTGCTGAACGAGGCACAATCTCAGCCACCAGAGAGCCGCCAGTCTGTACTGGGTAGAGAACCTGAGGTGCGTTGTCATTCTGATCTTGGACTGTAATTTTAACTGTCACATTACTACAGAGTGGAGGGGAACCCCCATCCTGCGCTTTTACACGGAAGTGAAAGTCCTTTAACTGCTCGTAATCAAAAGAGCGCACAGCACTAATGACTCCACTGTCTGCACTGACTGACACATATGATGACACATGAACTCCATTTACAGTTCCGTCTTCTAGAATGTATGACACACGAGCGTTCTGATTGGAGTCAGGGTCACTGGCCTTCACTGTGAATACAGAGAGACCTGGTGTGTTGTTCTCAACTACATACGCCTCATAGTTATTCCTCTCAAAGACCGGTGCGTTGTCGTTCACGTCTGATATGTGTAAACGGAGAGAAGCACTGCTGGAGAGGGAGGGAACCCCTTCATCAGAACACAACACAGTGATGTTGTACTCAGACTCTCTCTCCCTATCCAGGTCCTGCTCTGTGCGCAGGGTAAATATATTGCTAGAAGGGGACATGATAACAAAGGGAAGATTTTCACTAATGGTGCACTGAACTTGACCATTGGAAGATGCATCAGGATCGTTTACTTTTATCATAGCCACAACAGTGCCAGCAGGAGACTCTTCTGATATGGAGCTAGACATGGACAGAACAGTGATAGCTGGTGTATTATCATTTATGTCCAATACATCAATTATTATCTTGCATGAGTCTGAGAGTCCCCCTTGGTCCCTTGCTTGAACATCAAGTTGATAATGGTTTACTTTTTCATAGTCGATCTGTTCATTTAATGTAACTTCGCCACTGTATTGGTTTATATTAAATACATTTCTCACATCCTCTTCTGTATTTGAAATATAATACGTCACCTGACCGTTAGATCCTTCATCTGCATCAGAGGCGCTTACGGTCGTTAATTTGGAACCCTTTTGTGAATTTTCTAGAATTGATGTCCTATACTCTGTCTGTATAAAGACAGGAGCGTTATCATTAACATCCAGAACCGTAACATGTATTTTTATAGTTCCAGATAACGCTGGTTCACCTCCATCCATAGCTGTCAAAAGCAAAGTAAACCTTTCTTCTCTCTCTCTATCGAGCGGTTTTTGCAACACCATTTCTACTTTTTTCGCACCGTCTGGATTATTTTGCAGTTCTAGAATAAAATGTTCTGTGGGCTGCAGTGTGTATTTCTGAAGCCCGTTGCTTCCTACGTCCGCATCCACGGCTTTCTCTAACATGAATTTTGCTCCCGTCGTAGCTGATTCGCTAATGTCAAACCGAATGTGATTGTTTTGAAAAGCGGGAGCATTATCGTTTATATCCGTGATTTCGACTGTAATTGTATAAAGTTCCATCGGGCTGTCAAGAATCATCTGGAGATGTAAAGCGCACGGTGTTGTTTTAGCGCACAGAGACTCGCGATCTATTTTTTCTTTTATCAGAAGCCTACCTTTCTCTTTATTGAGTTCAATGTACTCCGTATTGTCCCCGGAAAATATTCGGGCTTTGCCAGTTGTAAGTCTTTTTAAATCTAATCCCAAATCCTGCGCAATATTTCCAACTATGGAGCCTTTCGCCATTTCCTCCGGAATGGAATAGCTGAGCTGCCCGAGCACGCAGCGAGAAGAAAGGACGAAGAACAACACCGCGAGACACATCACTGCCGCAGAGATTCTCTAGTCTGTGCAAAATATAAAAAAATTAACATCCACTTGTACAGTCCATATGAGCAGTGTTGATCATACGTAAATGCCGATGTATTTGCTTTCGAACGATCGATTAAATTTTTTATGAAAAAGCCAGCGTCACGGAAAATGCGACGGAGAAGATTTTCTTTATCTGATTGTTCTGGTTGGTGTGGGTGAGTCAGGATTATATATGAAACGTTTCTGCACTTCGTCGATGAACAGCGGCCCTCTGAGTCAGACTTAGGAATTACAAATCGCTGTATACCATTAAATTCTTAACACTGCAGTAAATAACAAGAATCGCATTTGAATTTAAATAATTTTTGTGTAAGTCGTTCTAAAAAGTCAGAAATTATTACGTGTTTATACCGTACTATGCATAGGTTTTTGTATGATCTTTAACAATGAAGTGTAAAATTCATTACAACTGTTGTATTGCAGTGTATCAAAACAGGTGAAACGTCAATGTTGTTTTCATATGTTCATATCTGCTCATTACAGAATTAATATAAATTACTGTGCTATGAATTGTACTTCACTGTACAGAACTAGTAGTGCTGAAAAGTTTCAAACAATCCTCGCCATTGTTTATGTAGTTCATTGTTCAGCAAGAAGTAGACGAATTTGTAGTTTGGACAAAATTACAAAGGTCGCATGTGACTTTTTTTGTCTAAACAACAGAATATTATCAAACATAGAGAAGCTAATGAATCATTGTCCCATACATATAACACAAAAACAGTGGTGATGCTATCATTCAATCAGAGTTTGCGCTGTTTTCAAGACATTTAAATCTGTGCATAATGTGAAGAATTTTAACAGCCTCTTACCAACTCTGGTGAATTGGTGTCTTCCAAAAGGCTATTTTCCTTCATTGTGCGCTGCATAGTCTCTGTGAAGCTTTGATCCATGACTAAAACCTTATGGCCTCCAAGTGTAGAATATTTACAGTCACTTTTCCTGGAGTCAGTCGTCATGCACACGTCATAATTATACATGTGGGGCAGAGTTCCAGTAACTCCTGTGTCTGTGTAACCAGGTGGATAGTACGGAATAACTGGGAGATTGGACTGATAGAAGATGCGGGATTGTCTCCATCTGTAGATCTTCACTGATATTATAACAACTAAACACGTGATGAAAAGGAATGACACTGCCGCTAACGCTAAAACTAAATAAAATGTCAGGTCATCATTATATGTTTTTCCGTGCGTGAAATCCGTGAATTCCGAGAGCACTTCAGGAAAACTGTCAGCCACAGCTACATTAATGTTGACTACAGCTGAGCGAGAGGGCTGTCCGTTATCCTCCACAACAACAGTGAGCTTTTGTTTCACAGTATCTTTATCAGTCACCTGGCGCACAGTTCGTATCTCTCCGTTCTGTGGACCCACTTCAAACAGAGCCCTGTCTGTGGCTTTCTGGAGTTTGTAGGAGAGCCAGGCGTTCTGTCCAGAGTCCACATCAACAGCCACCACTTTAGTGACAAGATAGCCCACATCTGCTGAACGAGGCACAATCTCAGCCACCAGAGAGCCGCCAGTCTGTACTGGGTAGAGAACCTGAGGTGCGTTGTCATTCTGATCTTGGATTGTAATTTTAACTGTTACGTTACTACAGAGTGGAGGGGAACCCCCATCCTGCGCTTTTACACGGAAGTGAAAGTCCTTTAACTGCTCGTAATCAAAAGAGCGCACAGCACTAATGACTCCACTGTCTGCACTGACTGACACATATGATGACACATGAACTCCATTTACAGTTCCGTCTTCTAGAATGTATGACACACGAGCGTTCTGATTGGAGTCAGGGTCACTGGCCTTCACTGTGAATACAGAGAGACCTGGTGTGTTGTTCTCAACTACATACGCCTCGTAGTTATTCTTCTCAAAGACCGGTGCGTTGTCGTTCACATCTGATATGTGTAAATGGAGAGAAGCACTGCTGGAGAGGGAGGGAACCCCTTCATCAGAACACAACACAGTGATGTTGTACTCAGACTCTCTCTCCCTATCCAGGTCCTGCTCTGTGCGCAGGCTAAAGAAATTGCTGGAGGGGGATGTGATGATAAAGGGGATATTTTCATTAATTGTGCATTGAACTTGGCCATTTGCCCCCGAGTCGGGATCATTCACCTTCATCATTGCAACAACAGCACTGGGCTTAGACTCTTCAGATATAGAACTGGACATAGAGAGAATATTGATCGTTGGTTTGTTATCATTAATGTCCAACACATCAATAATTACCTTACAGGTGTCAGAGAGCCCTCCTTGGTCCTTAGCCTGAATATCAAGCTGATATCTATTAGATTTTTCGTAGTCCAGCTCACCGTTTAATGTAACCTCTCCATTTTCTTTTTGTACAGTGAACTTATTTGCTACGGTACTGTCCACTGCGTCAGAAATGAAATACGTCACGAAACTATTAGAGCCTTCATCCGCGTCAGAAGCGCTTACGGTTGTCAGTTTAGTGCCCCTTGCTGCATTTTCTGTTACGGTGGCTTTATAGACTCTTTCAGTAAAGATCGGAGCGTTATCATTAGCATCCAGAACTGTGATATATATTTGCATTGTGCCCGAGAGTCGAGGTTCACCACCATCGGATGCCGTAAGCAGCAAATTTATTCTTGCTTGCGTCTCTCGATCGAGGGCTTTGTGTAACACTATCTCTACATTCCTGTCCCCACCTCCCTCGTTGTCTAAAACGAAATTGTCCGTGGGTTTAAGCGCGTAACTCCGAAGACCGTTGATTCCAACGTCTGGGTCCACGGCTCTGCCGAGCACGAGTCTGGCCGCCGCCGCTGCGCTTTCACTGATCTCGAAACGAATTTCATTTTTCTGAAACGCTGGAGCATTGTCGTTTACATCCGTGATTTCGACGGTAATAGAATATAGTTCCATCGGGTTTTCCAAAATCAGCTGAACATGCAGAGCACACGGGGTAATTTTTTCGCAAAGAGATTCCCGATCTATAGTCTCTTTAATGAGAAGTAATCCGTTATCTCGGTTCAGTTCTATGTATTCCGTGATGTCACCAGAAAAGGCGCGTGCTTTCCCTGATTTCAGTCGTTTTAAATCCAGACCTAAATCCTGGGCGATATTTCCGATAATCGACCCTTTTTTCATTTCCTCCGGAATGGAATAACTAATCTGCCCACAAACGGAGTGAGAACAAAAGACGACAAGAAACAGTACCGTGTGCCGCAACGCAAAACCGGTCATTCTGTTGTGTGAACCGAAGACCTCCGTATACAGTGGCCCCATCCTTATGTCGAGGTTTTAAAATCCTTGGAGTGTTAAATATTTCTCATATGTCACTTACAGGACAGACATCACGACGGCATTTTGTAAAATACCGTGTCTATGAAAAGGCTGCATCCTCTTTCTCTCCGACACAGTGCGTTGCTGTGGGAGGGATTGAGGGTTTAGACACAGTCCAGTCCCATCGCTGTTAAACAGCGGCCCTCAGAGTCAAACGGCGGAATTACGAAAAAACGAACAGCATTTGCATTTGGCTTAAAATGTTTGTATCCACCTAATGTGAAATATGAATAGCCGTGTATTTAAAGCTGTCTTTGAAAATTTCACTTTTATACTCTTAAATTGTACAGTGTAGCCTAGAGAATCGGCGCATCACTTAGAACAGTATCAGTGAGTCTTCAAGTACTGCCATAAAGTGATTTTACCATTTAGATTCACAGTTTTTCTTTCAACCCTTTTCAATGATAAAATTAAACCTGTCTAACCAGATGCTGCCTTCTTATAAACTAGTTTCTTTTCAAGCATCTTGCAAAATTGTTTTTACATACAAACAGAAAAAAAAATCACAAACAAATTTCACATATACAATAACTGATTTCTAAGGGAATAAGATTGCATATTTAACATGCTTAAAACGACTTGGTTACCGGCAAAACCGCCCGCTCCCGAATATAAACGTGCTAATCATGAAAGCGACTTTAAAAAGCCAGGACATTTTATCCCTACACAGGCTGTAAGCGCCTAAATGTGTGCTTCAAATGTAACACGTTTTAATCTAGACTGAATAAACTACTAAACCCATTAAATATAAAATGGAGCCCTACATATTTCTCATCACATATACCTGACATTTTAAATTTAACAGCTGGTCTGTGGCGATTAACTATTTTTGATTCCTGAAGTCAGCAATCCTGGTAGCTTAACTGTTGTATTGGGGGGAAAGGTCGCTGTCCAGTGCTACAGGTGCTGAACTATGTCATGAAATTAGAAAATGATGACAGCCTCATTGACAGATGTATATAGCGAAATCAAATTGATAGTGTTAAGATGACAGTGGTCATCTGTTTCAAAATAAAGTGTATATATTTTGTTCACACAATATTCATCTAATATCTGAAGAGCAGCATATGTAATGTAAATACAAAGCATAATTAGTGCAACAAAGGTTTTTGAACCACATAAAAACAAAATACAACACAAACATATACTGCACATTGCATTGGAACATTGCCATGTTTTGTTATTTGTTTTAAGTCTGCATATTCACATAGCAGGTGATGGATATGTTCAACATAGTAACAATACAGTGGTAAATGTCTGAATCTAAAGAGAGATTATGTGATAGTCTCATTCACAATCATCACAACTATAAGACAACTAGGATCCAGCCAATAAGCAAGCACGCGCTTACCAGTTCAGGTGAATCAGAATCTTCCAAGAAGTGGTTTCCTTTCATTTCTGTCAAACTTGGATCCATCACTAAAACCTTCTGTCCACCAAGTGTAGAATATTTGCAGTCACTTTTCCTGGAGTCAGTCGTCATGCACACGTCATAATTATACATGTGGGGCAGAGTTCCAGTAACTCCTGTGTCTGTGTAACCAGGTGGATAGTACGGAATAACTGGGAGATTGGACTGATAGAAGATGCGGGATTGTCTCCATCTGTAGATCTTCACTGATATTATAACAACTAAACACGTGATGAAAAGGAATGACACTGCCGCTAACGCTAAAACTAAATAAAATGTCAGGTCATCATTATATGATTTTCCGTGCGTGAAATCCGTGAATTCCGAGAGCACTTCAGGAAAACTGTCAGCCACAGCTACAATAATGTTGACTACAGCTGAGCGAGAGGGCTGTCCGTTATCCTCCACAACAACAGTGAGCTTTTGTTTCACAGCATCTTTATCAGTCACCTGGCGCACAGTTCGTATCTCTCCGTTCTGTGGACCCACTTCAAACAGAGCCCTGTCTGTGGCTTTCTGGAGTTTGTAGGAGAGCCAGGCATTCTGTCCAGAGTCCACATCAACAGCCACCACTTTAGTGACAAGATAGCCCACATCTGCTGAACGAGGCACAATCTCAGCCACCAGAGAGCCGCCAGTCTGTACTGGGTAGAGAACCTGAGGTGCGTTGTCATTCTGATCTTGGACTGTAATTTTAACTGTTACGTTCCTACAGAGTGGAGGGGAACCCCCATCCTGCGCTTTTACACGGAAGTGAAAGTCCTTTAACTGCTCGTAATCAAAAGAGCGCACAGCACTAATGACTCCACTGTCTGCACTGACTGACACATATGACGCCACATGAACTCCATTTACAGTTCCGTCTTCTAGAATGTATGACACACGAGCGTTCTGATTGGAGTCAGGGTCACTGGCCTTCACTGTGAATACAGAGAGACCTGGTGTGTTGTTCTCAACTACATACGCCTCGTAGTTATTCTTCTCAAAGACCGGTGCGTTGTCGTTCACATCTGATATGTGTAAATGGAGAGAAGCACTGCTGGAGAGGGAGGGAACCCCTTCATCAGAACACAACACAGTGATGTTGTACTCAGACTCTCTCTCCCTATCCAGGTCCTGCTCTGTGCGCAGGCTAAAGAAATTGCTGGAGGGGGATATTATGGCAAAGGGAATGTTGTTATTAATAGTGCAGTAAACTTGGCCATTTGCTCCTGAGTCTGGATCATTTACATTAAATATTGCAATTACCATGCCAGGTTTAGAATCCTCAGATATGATCTTTGACCGAGACAAGATGCTGATCACAGGCTGGTTATCATTTACATCGGTTACATCAATTATAACTTTGCATGTGTCTGAGAGTCCACCTTGATCTCGAGCATGTACATTTAATTGGTAGTGATATGCTTTTTCATAGTCAATTTGTCCATTTAAGGAAATTTTACCACTGTGCGGGTCAACTATAAACACGTTATTTAAATCTAGTGCGTTTGATATGTAATACGTAACCAAACCATTAGATCCCTCGTCTTCGTCAGAGGCTCTGACAGTAATTATGTCAGATCCTTCTGGTGCATTTTCAGTAATTGTGGTTTTATACGTTTTCTGATCGAACACAGGAGCGTTGTCATTTACGTCTAGTACAGTTACGCGTATTTTAACAGCTCCTGATAAACTTGGCTCGCCTCCGTCCGTCGCGGTTAACGTCAAAGACAACTGCTTTTGATGTTCACGATCTAGCGGTTTTTGTAACACAATTTCCATGTTTTTCTCGCCATCTGTTTGACTCTGGAACTGTAAATCAAAATTATCTGTCGGTTTTAATGAATAACTCAGCAGGCCATTAACACCAACGTCCATATCAACCGCATTCTCTAACATAAATTTGGCACCGGTTACAGCTGACTCGCTAATTTCGAATGTAATTTCATTTCTTTGGAAATGCGGTGCGTTATCATTTATGTCCGTAATTTCAACTGTAATTCTGTAAAACTCCATCGGATTCTCCAAAATAATCTGAAGGTGTAAAGCACAAGGAGTCGTTTTTGCACAAAGCGCCTCGCGGTCTATGTTCTCTTTGATTAGTAGCTGCCCCAGTTCTTTATTCATCTCGATATATTCCGTCTTGTCTCCCGTATAGACGCGAGCTTGCCTTGCTTTCAGATTTTTCAAATCCAACCCCAAATCCTGAGCGATATTTCCAACTACGGAGCCTTTTGCCATTTCTTCCGGGATCGAATAGCTGACCTGCCCGAACGCAGGGAGAGAAGAAAGAATGATGAAACATACCGCTTGCCACATCACTGCAACGGACATTTTTCCGACAGAGGCAATAATCCGCAACGATAAATTCCAGGCAAATGAAGGGTACACGGTGTCTAAATCAGCTTCTTCTATGTCTGCTGTAAAGCTCCTTTGATCAGTGTCTTGACTAAGCACTAATCTTTCCCTTTGCGTTCAGTGACTCGAGACCCTTTCTTCTCTTACTCCGCGACACCACGGGATGTGAAAGGAGGCTGTGGGGGACACACACACCCAAAACCATCGTTGATGAACAGCGGCCTCCTGAGTCTAAACTTAGTACTACATAAAAAACAATATTTATTGCATATTGCTGTTTATTGCTTTATTGCATAATGGCGGATTTTCTTTAAAACAACTGTAACGTTGTTTTTACGCATCCCATTCATAATAAGTCCAACACTTCTGCACACCCAGTATATTTCAAAACTCATCATTGTATCATCAGATAGGCACTCGGCTCCATGTGTGTTTAGCTAAATTAAGATCATGGGGCTTCTTAGATTCTCAAGAGTGAGGCAAGCCACTCCTCTCTGAACTTACCCTTAAACCACAGACATCACTTAACAAACCTCTTTAAACATAAATCAACCCTGTCCTCCCCAGAAACTAAGACCAGTTCCAGACCCTCGGGTACTGATGACATGCTCAGTACCAACAGTTCTATGTGGACTTTATGCACTACACTAACCAATCACATTGAATTAAACTCTCTATATTTACCCAGTGTGTTGTTCCCACACAGCCAATTACTCTCTAAACAGTGAAGCCATACTGACGTTCCCAGTGACTAAGGCCACACAGCCCCACAGGTACTGATCACATGGACTCAGAAGAACCACTTCCGAATGAATTTTACCCATTAAACTACCAAACGCTCCCTAACATGGCATATCCACACTGGCTTCCCCAACACCCAAGGCTGTAGCCAGCCTCAAAGGCCCTGTTAATGCCCTCACCCCACAGGCCCTGTTACAGGCCATGTTAATGACCTCAAAGGCCCTGTTAATGACCTCACAAGTCGTGTTAATGCCCTCACAGGCCTTGTTAATGCCCTCACATGCCTTGTTAATGCCCTCACAGGCCCTGTTAATGCCCTCACAGGCCCTGTTAATGCCCTCACAGGCCACGTTAATGCCCTCACAGGCCACGTTAATGCCCTCACAGGCCACGTTAATGCCCTCACAGGCCTTGTTAATGTCCTCTCAGGCCGTGTTAATGCCCTGACAGGCCCTGTTAATGCCCTCACAGGCCTTGTTAATGCCCTCACAGGCAGTGTTAATGCCCTCACAGGCCGTGTTAATGCCCTCACAGGTCCTCTTACTGCCTTCTCAAGACAGGCCTTGTTAATGCCCTCACAGGCCGTGTTAATGCCCTCACAGGCCGTGTTAATGCCCTCACAGGCAGTGTTAATGCCCTCACAGGCCGTGATAATGCCCTCACAGGCAGTGTTAATGCCCTCACAGGCAGTGTTAATGCCCTCACAGGCAGTGTTAATGCCCTCACAGGCCGTGTTAATGCCCTGACAGGCCCTGTTAATGCCCTCACAGGCCCTGTTAATGCCCTCACAGGCCCTGTTAATGCCCTCACAGGCCGTGTTAATGCCCTCACAGGCCGTGTTAATGCCCTCACAGGCAGTGTTAATGCCCTCACAGGCCTTGTTAATGCCCTCACAGGCCTTGTTAATGCCCTCACAGGCCGTGTTAATGCCCTCACAGGTCCTCTTACTGCCTTCTCAAGACAGGCCATGTTAATGCCCTCACAGGCCTTGTTAATGCCCTCACAGGCCGTGTTAATGCCCTCACAGGCCCTGTTAATGCCCTCACAGGCCGTGATAATGCCCTCACAGGCCCTGTTAATGCCCTCACAGGCCCTGTTAATGCCCTCACAGGCAGTGTTAATGCCCTCACAGGCCCTGTTAATGCCCTCACAGGCAGTGTTAATGCCCTCACAGGCCATGTTAAAGCCCTCACAGGCCCTGTTAATGCCCTCACAGGCCCTGTTAATGCCATCAGTGGCACTACTGCCATCTGCACTCACATTCTGGAGCTAACTACCCACCTGACGAGTCCTTTATTTACATGAGGCACCAAAAACAACCCAAAACAACCCAGCCCCTGTATTTTTATGCCAAAAATTCCAACTGGCCTGTGCTTTCCTCTTACTCAGACACTCATTAGCCATTGTAGCCATTCCTGATTATTCATTCACATCCACCCTTAGCATACAGCCTTTAAAACTAAATTCTATAAGCAAAGACAGCACAATATGCCTTGCATATGACGTTTTGGACATAGTTGCATACAGTATACTAGCCACTGTACCTGGATAGACTTAATCCTGCTACGTTAGGACTGTGAAGTCACATGAAGCTCTTCACTACAAGAAACAGAGTGATGTCCACTGTATATGAGCAGGAATTTGAATCCCTGATGTCCATGAAACAGCAAATCATAATTTAACCAAATTAAAATCAGACACTGAAGTATCGGTCAAATCAATTAGGAATAAAACCATTTGTATGTAGATTTTCATCAAGACAATCACTATGACGAACTGTAACGTAACAAATTAGGAAATAACTGTTAGTAGAATAATTTGACATGGAATAAGCAGTTAGCTATAGCAGCATTACAGTATTTACCTGCATAAGTAAAGCTATTTGAAGTTAAGCTACTAACCCAGCCGTGTAAAGCCATATCTGTGTCCACTGTCATAAGAAACCGGCATCATAACCTCTAAAAGTAGAGCTAGAAAGAACATGGAAGAATCTGTGTTTCCTGCTTTGTTATTATTCAACATAAAGACAACTTCCATAATTCCACAGATGATGAGAATTTAGTTACTTCACTATTCACAACAGAGATATGGGAGAAATGCACATGTAGTGTTGTCAATCAGAGAATATGCTTACCAGCTGTGAAGAACCTGAATCTTCCAGGAAGGGATTGTCATTCACTGTATGCTGCATAGTCTGTGAGAAATTTGGATCCACCACTAAAACCTTCTGTCCACCAAGTGTAGAATATTTGCAGTCACTTTTCCTGGAGTCAGTCGTCATGCACACGTCATAATTATACATGTGGGGCAGAGTTCCAGTAACTCCTGTGTCTGTGTAACCAGGTGGATAGTACGGAATAACTGGGAGATTGGACTGATAGAAGATGCGGGATTGTCTCCATCTGTAGATCTTCACTGATATTATAACAACTAAACACGTGATGAAAAGGAATGACACTGCCGCTAACGCTAAAACTAAATAAAATGTCAGGTCATCATTATATGTTTTTCCGTGTGTGAAATCCGTGAACTCCGAGAGCACTTCAGGAAAACTGTCAGCCACAGCTACATTAATGTTGACTACAGCTGAGCGAGAGGGCTGTCCGTTATCCTCCACAACAACAGTGAGCTTTTGTTTCACAGCATCTTTATCAGTCACCTGGCGCACAGTTCGTATCTCTCCGTTCTGTGGACCCACTTCAAACAGAGCCCTGTCTGTGGCTTTCTGGAGTTTGTAGGAGAGCCAGGCGTTCTGTCCAGAGTCCACATCAACAGCCACCACTTTAGTGACAAGATAGCCCACATCTGCTGAACGAGGCACAATCTCAGCCACCAGAGAGCCGCCAGTCTGTACTGGGTAGAGAACCTGAGGTGCGTTGTCATTCTGATCTTGGACTGTAATTTTAACTGTTACGTTACTACAGAGTGGAGGGGAACCCCCGTCCTGCGCTTTTACACGGAAGTGAAAGTCCTTTAACTGCTCGTAATCAAAAGAGCGCACAGCACTAATGACTCCACTGTCTGCACTGACTGACACATATGATGCCACATGAACTCCATTTACAGTTCCTTCTTCTAGAATGTATGACACACGAGCGTTCTGATTGGAGTCAGGGTCACTGGCCTTCACTGTGAATACAGAGAGACCTGGTGTGTTGTTCTCAACTACATACGCCTCGTAGTTATTCCTCTCAAAGACCGGTGCGTTGTCATTCACATCTGATATGTGTAAATGGAGAGAAGCACTGCTGGAGAGGGAGGGAACCCCTTCATCAGAACACAACACAGTGATGTTGTACTCAGACTCTCTCTCCCTATCCAGGTCCTGCTCTGTGCGCAGGCTAAAGAAATTGCTGGAGGGGGATAATATGATAAACGGAATACGTTCAGTAATGGCACAATTAACTTTTCCATTAATGCCCGAGTCTGGATCATTAACTTTTATCATTGCAACAACTGTGCCAGAAGGAGACGTTTCAGAAATAGAACTGGACATAGAAAGAACGTTTATCGTTGGTTTGTTATCATTAATATCCAAGACATCAATATTTACTTTACATGAATCAGAAAGTCCCCCTTCATCTCTGGCCTGAATGTCAAGTTCGTAATGACTCGCTTTTTCATAGTCAATTTCACCATTTAAAAATAGTTCGCCAGTTTGCTGATTTAGGAGAAAGGTATTAGCTACGTGATTATCCACAGTGTCAGAAATGTAGTATGTCACGTGACTGTTAGAGCCTTCATCTGCATCAGAAGCGTTTACAGTTATTAATATGGATCCTTTTATTGAGTTTTCTGTTGTTGTTGCCTTATATATTTTTCGTGTAAATACTGGAGCATTATCGTTAGCATCCAGCACTCTTATATGTATTTGTACAGTACCTGACAACAATGGATCGCCTCCATCAAAAGCTGTTAACATTAAATTAAATAACTCCTCTTTTTCTCGATCAAGTGATTTTTGTAAAACCATTTCTACGTTCTTACTACCGTCTGCTTGGTTGTGCAGTTCTAAAACAAAATTTTCTGTCGGTTTAAGCGAATAGCTTTGAAGCCCGTTGATTCCAACGTCTGCGTCCACGGCTCGCCCCAGCATAAACCTCGCACCCGTCGCCGCTGACTCGCTTATCTCGAACCTCATTTCTTTTTTCTGAAAACTTGGCGCATTGTCATTTATGTCCGTAATTTCAACGGTAATTGTGTACAATTCCATCGGATTCTCCAGAATCATTTGAAGGTGTAGCGCACAAGGAGAGATTTTTGCACAAAGGGTTTCGCGATCCATTTTCTCTTTAATAAAAAGTGAACCCCTCCCTCTGTCGAGTTCGATGTATTCCGTGCTGTCCTCGGTATAGATTCGTGCTTTCCCAGATTTCAGTCGTTTTAAATCCAAACCCAAATCCTGTGCGATATTTCCAACTGTCGAACCTTTCGGCATTTCCTCGGGAAGCGAATACGTGACCTGCCCGAGCACTGGTGTCGACCACAAAACCACGACCAGCAGCAGTGTGTGTCTCATCGCTGCAACGGACGTATTTTTGTCTGACGTTAAAATCCACAAAAAAATAAGAAGGCGCCGATTATCAGGAACGGATAATCCTGTCTGATAAACTAAAATCTCATCAAATTCATTTAGATTCACAAGAAAACCTTTCGTCCTCAGATCATGGGCGATATAATAAAAATGTTACTCTGCTTGCGAGCGTGAAGAGGACCTCTTTCTTTCGTTGCTCCAACACTATGGTGAGCACGGGTAGCTTGCGGAGAGGCAGACGTTACCCGAGTCTGCGGTGGTCAACAGCGGCTCTCTGAGTTAAAGATATGAACTACATATAATTTCGCAGTGCAAGCAGGTCGCAGAAACCCACTTGCACAGCTCTCTGAATGTAAACACAAATGCCGCGTTAATCAAAAATTGCACAGATGCAGAGGCAAGACAGCATGTACTGGGGCGCACAGAGAAGACGGCACAACCCAGCTGTGTGCATGTGTGTTGTTATTAAGGATCACTCCTTCTGCCTGATCTGTCTCTTCTTTCCTTTTTGTTTCCCTCTCTTTTCTCCTATTCTATTTGCTCTCATGCTTTCTCTCTGTTCTATCTCTTCTTTCTAGCTCATTTTCTTCATGCGGTCTCGCTTCTGTCATGAGAAAAATGTCACTCTTTTGTATAATAATTCTAATTCTAATAATTCTGTCACATGTTCATGTGAATTAATACAAGACATAAAACTACATAGGAATTATGTGATTATTTGTTCAAGCAAGCTACAGTGAGCCAGTTACTGGTTATACGTATGATTGCAGCATTGCAGGTTAAACCAGACCATGTTTATGAATTTCATATCATTTTATCTCCAGGAGAATAATGGTGCATAGAAATGTTTTACTGTGTCCTGTTATACTGGGTCTAGTGGTGCATCTGCACTGATAGAAATATAGTTGTGACAGTACCTTACCAGTAGTGGAGAGGTTTCAAACAAGGGCATGAAAATACACAAGAATGGCATTTCTTTTTAAATGAGATAAAGCAACAATGACATGCGATTTGTTCTTACCAACTCTGGAGATTCAAAGTCTTCCAAGTGTTGTTCCTGCATGGCAGGCTGCAGGGTCCCTGTGAAACTTTGATCCATGACTAAAACCTTCTGGCCTCCAAGTGTAGAATATTTACAGTCACTTTTCCTGGAGTCAGTCGTCATGCACACGTCATAATTATACATGTGGGGCAGAGTTCCAGTAACTCCTGTGTCTGTGTAACCAGGTGGATAGTACGGAATAACTGGGAGATTGGACTGATAGAAGATGCGGGATTGTCTCCATCTGTAGATCTTCACTGATATTATAACAACTAAACACGTGATGAAAAGGAATGACACTGCCGCTAACGCTAAAACTAAATAAAATGTCAGGTCATCATTATATGATTTGCTGTGTGTGAAGTCCGTGAATTCCGAGAGCAGTTCAGGAAAACTGTCAGCCACAGCTACATTAATGTTGATTACAGCTGAGCGAGAGGGCTGTCCGTTATCCTCCACAACAATAGTGAGCTTTTGTTTCACAGCATCTTTATCAGTCACCTGGCGCACAGTTCGTATCTCTCCGTTCTGTGGACCCACTTCAAACAGAGCCCTGTCTGTGGCTTTCTGGAGTTTGTAGGAGAGCCAGGCGTTCTGTCCAGAGTCCACATCAACAGCCACCACTTTAGTGACAAGATAGCCCACATCTGCTGAACGAGGCACAATCTCAGCCACCAGAGAGCCGCCAGTCTGTACTGGGTAGAGAACCTGAGGTGCGTTGTCATTCTGATCTTGGACTGTAATTGTCACTGTCACATTGCTGGACAGAGTTGGGCTTCCTCCATCCTGCGCTCTTACATAAACAACAAACTTGCTGAGTTGTTCGTAGTCATATGAACGCACTGCACTCAGTACCCCAGTGTCTGTGTTTATAGATATGTAATTAGAAACGGGTGATCCATTTATATCTGATTCCTCTAGAATAAAGGATATCCTCGCATTTTGATTCGAATCAATGTCATTCGCCATGACTCTGCATATCGACGCCCCCGGCGAATTGTTCTCCGTTATATAAGTGAAGAACGCATTTTGAGAGAAAACCGGAGCATTATCATTAACATCAGACACTTTAATATTTAATACCTTAGTACTCGACAGTGGGGGATTGCCTGAGTCTGTCGCAGTTATAGTAACATTGTATTCCGAAAATGTTTCTCTGTCTAACGCTGCGTCCGTCACAAGCGTGTAATAATTAGTAAGTGACGATTTAAGCTTAAATGGGACGTTTCGATGTAAACTACATGTGATCTGACCATTTAAATCAGAGTCGGGATCTTTGACGTTTAAAACGGCGACTGTTGTGCCCCTCGGCACGTCCTCGAAGATGTGACTGGACAGAGACATCACAGTCACCACCGGCGCGTTGTCGTTAGCGTCATCAACCTCCACAACCACTTTGCTAGAATCTGCCAAACCACCCTGGTCTTCCGCCTCTACTCCAATCTCGAATATCTTGTTTTTCTCAAAATCTATCACCCCTATAACAGAAACAATACCCGAGGTTTCATCCAAACTAAACACATCGCCCATGTTCCCTTTTAGGTTTGAGAATGTGTATCTTATTTGTCCATATGAGCCTATGTCTGCATCGGTTGCATTGACTGTGATTACATACGTGCCTTTCGGTGCGTTTTCATCTACTTTTGCTCTATAAACTGACTGATTAAACACTGGAGCGTTATCATTTGCATCGAGAACTGTAACGTCTATTCTAGTAGTACCGGATCTTAGCGGATTTCCCCCGTCGACTGCAGTGAGTGTCAGAGAGAGGTGCGGGTTTTGTTCTCTGTCTAAGGGCTTCTGAAGCACCATTTCGGCATATTTAACACCGTCGGGACGCGCATGTTGTTTTAAAATAAAGTTGTCAGTTGGGTTTAAGTGATAATTTTGAAGTGCGTTTACACCCACGTCCGGATCCTCCGCAGCGTCTAAGACGAAGCGAGCTCCTGCCACTGCGGACTCGCTGATCTTAAATTTCACCTCGTCTTTGTGAAACAACGGAGCGTGATCATTTATATCAAGAATCTCAACTGTTACACGGTGCAACTCGATAGGGTTTTCCAAAATTATCTCAAATGTAAAGCTACATGGAGTAATTTCGCCGCAGATTTGTTCTCGGTCTATTCTTTCACTTACAAGCAAAAGCCCTTTGTCTCGTTCTAGCTCGATATACTGCGTGTTATCGCCGAATACAACACGAGCTCGACCCACGCGAAGCCTTTTCACATCTAAGCCTAAATCCTGCGCTATATTACCTACAAGTGAGCCCTTTTTCTGCTCCTCTGGAATAGAGTAACGAATTTGTCCGCCAGCAATTGTGACAGTACAAGTAAAGAAACAAAACAGTACTTGCCAACGCACACGGGAGTAAAATTGCCATCTTTCCCTCATTAATCCTCCCGTATACACAGCCATTTCTCAGATTAGTCCACAAACATCCACTGAAAATCCAGGACGATGCAATGTTATGTTTATCTTCAATATCAATGCGCAGTACAGTAAGAATTTAACATGTCTGCTTAGCTTGTCGTGACTACTATCCGCGGCCCAGTGGCGTAAATCCAACGTTTTTCAAAGACCAATAGCGACACATACAGACAAATGAGTAGTACAACAGGACAATAGAACAAAAAATATCGAATAAATATAAAAAGGTAAACTGAGTTTTTACGGCGAATTAAAATATGTCAAAGCGTACGTAATTAGCCACAAAAAAGTAAACTTAAAATAAGTGTACTCATGCCCCATGTTTCTCTGTGCGTCGCTGTCCACATGGAGGTGCTGAAAGACAGCACACAATAGCTGTAGCTGAAGCCTTAATTTTATCGTCGACTCAAAACGTATATATATATATATATATATATATATATATATATATATATATATATATATATATATATAATTATATTTATATATAGAACTTGCCAACATATAAATAAAATAGCAACCGTGAATTTATGAATTGAGCTCTTACCGGTTCCGGAGAGACCTCGTTATCTGAATAGCTTTTTTCTTTAACCGTGCGTTGCATAGTCTCTGTGAAGCCTGCGTCCACCACCAACACATTTTTACCTCCAAGGGTAGAAAATGTGCAGTCGCTTTTCCTGGAGTCAGTCGTCATGCACACGTCATAATTATACATGTGGGGCAGAGTTCCAGTAACTCCTGTGTCTGTGTAACCAGGTGGATAGTACGGAATAACTGGGAGATTGGACTGATAGAAGATGCGGGATTGTCTCCATCTGTAGATCTTCACTGATAATATAACAACTAAACACGTGATGAAAAGGAATGACACTGCCGCTAACGCTAACACTAAATAAAATGTCAAGTCATCATTATATGTTTTTTCGTGCGTGAAGTCCGTGAATTCCGAGAGCACTTCAGGAAAACTGTCAGCTACAGCTACATTAATGTTGACTACAGCTGAGCGAGAGGGCTGTCCGTTATCCTCCACAACAACAGTGAGCTTTTGTTTCACAGCATCTTTATCAGTCACCTGGCGCACAGTTCGTATCTCTCCGTTCTGTGGACCCACTTCAAACAGAGCCCTGTCTGTGGCTTTCTGGAGTTTGTAGGAGAGCCAGGCGTTCTGTCCAGAGTCCACATCAACAGCCACCACTTTAGTGACAAGATAGCCCACATCTGCTGAACGAGGCACAATCTCAGCCACCAGAGAGCCGCCAGTCTGTACTGGGTAGAGAACCTGAGGTGCGTTGTCATTCTGATCTTGGATAATAATGTCCAAAGTCACGTTAGAGCTGAGCGGAGGAGAACCCCCGTCCTGCGCTCTCACGCTTATCCTGACATTCTTCATCTGTTCGTAGTCGAACGAGCGCACCGCGTGTACCACTCCGCTGTCAGCGTTTACTGAAATGTAAGAAGCTACGGGGGATCCGGCCACAGCTGTGTCCTCTAGAAAATAAGAGACGCGCGCGTTCTGGTTCGAATCAGCGTCATGAGCGCTAAGGGTGAATATGGACAAACCCGGAGAATTATTTTCAATGACATTCGTAGTATAGACAGATTTTAGAAAACTGGGAGCATTGTCATTGACATCAGATATTTTGAGGTTTAAAGTGGTCTTACTGGAGAGCGCCGGGGACCCTGAATCGGTCGCTGTTATAGTGATGTTATATTCTGCAACACGTTCGCGATCCAGGGGGTCGTCGGTTATTATAGTGTAATAATTTCGCAATGATGACTGCAGTTTGAATGGGGTGTGTTGATAAATTACGCAGTCAACAAGGCCGTTGTCTCCTGCATCCATATCTTTTACGCTCAGTATTGCTATCGTGGTACCAAGAGCTGCATCCTCACTCACCGGACTGGACAGTGACATCACACTAATAGCTGGTGCGTTATCGTTTACGTCAATTAAATCGACTGTAACTTTTGCAGAGCCCCCTAAACCGCCCTGGTCTTTGGCTTCTATGCCAATCTCGTATTTCTTCGCCTTTTCGTAATCAAGAACACCAGAGAGCGTAATCACACCGCTGCTTTCGTCTATGTTGAACATTTCAGCGACATTTCCTTTCAGATTAGCAAAGCTGTATGACACTAGACCATTTGACCCGCTGTCTGCGTCACTTGCGTTTACTGTTGTAATGTAAGTTCCCTTCTGTGCATTTTCTAATACAGTTGCTCTGTAAATTGACTGGTTAAACACTGGAGCATTGTCATTCGCGTCTAACACAGTAACCGCTATTTTCACATTACCAGACCTTTGCGGATTTCCCCCGTCGACCGCGGTGAGAATAAGAGAAATCCGTGGATTTTGCTCTCTGTCTAACGGTTTCTGAAGCACCATTTCTGCATATTTAAGCCCATCAGGTCGCGATAATTGTTTCAGGATAAAATGATCGTTTGGTGACAGAATGTAATTCTGGAGAGAGTTCATGCCTGCATCAGGGTCATCCGCGCTACCCAGCAAGAAACGCGCTCCTGCTATGGCCGATTCGCTTATTTCGAGATTAATTTCATCTTTCAGAAAGGTCGGAGAGTGATCGTTTACATCCAGTATTTCCACCGTTATATGATGCAGTTCCACTGGGTTGTCGAGGATGATTTCGAACGTGAAGCTGCACGGAGTAGTTTCAGCACAGAGCTGCTCCCGGTCTATTCTCTCCTTCACCACCAGCGTCCCTTTGTCTGAGTTTAGCTCCGTGTATTCACCGTTCTCTCCGGACACGATGCGCGCCCGCCCCGCTCGCATTCTTCTTACATCCAGACCGAGATCATGAACGATATTCCCAATAACTGATCCTTTCTTCATTTCTTCCGGAACAGAATACCGAATCTGAGCATCGACGTTTGAAAATGAATATACAGTCACGACAAACAGTAGTTTCCACTGAAGTACACGATAATAACGCTTCTCACCAAAGTACGAGAGCTTATGATTTAAAGTCATATTTCCAGTTATAAGATTTTTCGAAAAATACGACTGGTAAAACCAAAGGCCACATCCAAAACACACAGCCCACTCTTCCCCGTGAAACAGCCCTGCTCTACATCCTCACGTCACACACACTGTCTCAGGAAATAGGAGGCAGAGCCACAGTGGGATTTGACTCAGTCATACCCAGTTCATTGACCAACAGCGGCCCTCAGAGTTGAAAACGTGGACTAACACTGACTAACACTAAAAAGACACGTTTTGGAAGAAATAACGGGTATAAGTGCTTCGCATTAAGTTTAATTAATAAACAGTTACTGGAATGCAAGTTTTAATTATGCAATATATATGTGTTATTTATTTATTTATTTAGGCAGTTTTTGGGAACATTTTAACTAGTAACTGCAAAACTGCTGCTTTCAGTTTGTGGAATATACATCCAGTGTCTATGCTGCAGAACTACACATAGGACACAGTACTGAACTCACATAGGGCACAGTACTGAACTCACATAGGGCACAGTACTGAACTCACATAGGGCACAGTACTGAACTCACATAGGGCACAGTACTGAACTCACAAATTACAGCACTAATGCAACTGTCTGTATAGTACAAGAACAAGCAAAAAGCAAGCAATAAATAAATAAGATCTGATTATGCAAATAATTTGGAAGGTACAAAATGTGCTATACTGAGATGTTCTACAGCATTCTGAATATAGCGTACACCAAACACTCATGTTAGTGGCAGCTCACAACACCCACTGCAATATATTTGTATTCATTTTTCTTTGACCCACTTAATTAAACTTTATACATGGTATTTTCAGGATATGCCCTTCATAACTAAGTTACGTTTCCTAACAACAGTCCTCATACTATGTGTATTCTGTTGGACATTTAGGGAATGTTACATGCCCACAGCAGTATCCAATTTATAAATGAAACAGAATGATGGTCATTATGTTAATACAATACCAACCACACAACATAAAATATAATAATAAGATGAACTGAAAAACTAACATCACAAAAAATTTATCATGTACAAGAAATATCAAGCAATAACAGAAAAAGCTCTTAGAAAATCTGCAGAATCACCTCCACTCCCTGACACTGTCCTCATAACTCTCTAAAAAAGTGCCAGAATGTTTATCTGGAATATACAAAATTTAGAATGTAAGACTTACCACTTCTGGGGAGTCCTGATGTTTAAAAGGGTTCTCTTCATTCACCGTGTGTTGCATAGTCTCTGTATAACTTGGGTGCATCACTAAAATATTCTCACGTCCAAGTGTAGAATATTTACAGTCACTTTTCCTGGAGTCAGTCGTCATGCACACGTCATAATTATACATGTGGGGCAGAGTTCCAGTAACTCCTGTGTCTGTGTAACCAGGTGGATAGTACGGAATAACTGGGAGATTGGACTGATAGAAGATGCGGGATTGTCTCCATCTGTAGATCTTCACTGATATTATAACAACTAAACACGTGATGAAAAGGAATGACACTGCCGCTAACGCTAAAACTAAATAAAATGTCAGGTCATCATTATATGTTTTTCCGTGCGTGAAGTCCGTGAATTCCGAGAGCACTTCAGGAAAACTGTCAGCCACAGCTACATTAATGTTGACTACAGCTGAGCGAGAGGGCTGTCCGTTATCCTCCACAACAACAGTGAGCTTTTGTTTCACAGCATCTTTATCAGTCACCTGGCGCACAGTTCGTATCTCTCCGTTCTGTGGACCCACTTCAAACAGAGCCCTGTCTGTGGCTTTCTGGAGTTTGTAGGAGAGCCAGGCGTTCTGTCCAGAGTCCACATCAACAGCCACCACTTTAGTGACAAGATAGCCCACATCTGCTGAACGAGGCACAATCTCAGCCACCAGAGAGCCGCCAGTCTGTACTGGGTAGAGAACCTGAGGTGCATTGTCATTCTGATCTTGGACAACAACTGTGACCTTCACTTCAGAACTTAAAGGAGGGGACCCGCCATCTCTGGCTGTCACGTTAAAAGTTAATGTCTTCATTTGTTCATAATCAAAAGACTTTACAGCATGTAAAACGCCAGTATCTGAATTTATTGATAAAAATGAACTTACAGCTGTACCTTGTACATTTTTATCCTCCAAAAAGTACAAAATTTGTGCATTGGGACCCCAGTCCGCATCAGCGGCTGTAACACCAAGCACAGCCAACCCCGGTGAGCTGTTCTCCACAACAAATGTTTTATATTCATCTAAACTGAATATGGGCGGGTTATCGTTTACATCTGAAATTCGAACAGTAATTGTTTTATTACTGTGACGAGCGGGGCTTCCGTAGTCAGACACCAAAATGGTTATGTTGTATTCAGAATGGCTTTCGCGATCGAGCGTGTCATCAGTAATTAAGGTATAGTAATCACGCAGTGATGACTCCATTTTAAATGGCAGCTCTTCCACTATTGCGCACTGCACATTGCCGTTTTGTCCCGAATCCGCATCCTCCACATTAATAACGGCCACAGTTGTTCCCACTGGAGAATTCTCCGCAATTGTATTTAAAAATGACATGAGCTGTATGGTAGGAGAATTATCATTTTCATCAATGACATCAATAATAACGTTACACGTGTCAGAGAAACTTCCTTTATCCTTTGCTTTAACGCTCAGTTGATAAGTATTTTCCATTTCGTAATCTAATTCGTCTAGCAATCTAATTTCACCAGTCTCTGAATTTATGTCGAACAGTCGTGCCATTTCTTTGCTGACGTGGGCGATAAAATACGTGACTTCGCCGTTTACACCTTTGTCTTCATCAGCTGCATTTACAGTAACTATGATTGTTCCCCTCGGAGAATTTTCTTTTACGTCCGCTTTATAGACCGATTGACCACATACTGGAGCATTATCGTTAACGTCCAAGACTGTTATTAGTATTTGAACTGTGCCAGACATTTTGGGTGATCCACCATCAACTGCGACAAGGACCAACGTAAAATATTCAACCTTCTCTCGGTCCAGTTCGCGCAGTAAATTTATCTTAACATTTGTGTTACCGCCGATTATACTTTGTGTCTCCAGATTAAAGATATCATTTGGCGTAAGCACATAGCTTTGTATTCCGTTTATACCAACATCGATGTCTACAGCACTATCCAAAGAGAAGCGAGTACCAGGAGATGCGTTTTCACTTATATCCAGATTAACCTTGTCTCTCGGAAATACTGGTGCGTTGTCATTGATATCCTGCACTTCAACGGTTACTCGATACAGCTGTATTGGGTTTTCAATGATGAGATCAAAGCTGAAGCTACAGGGCGTCGTTTGCTTGCAGAGCTCCTCTCGGTCTATCCTCTCCTTCACTACCAGAGCGCCTTTGTCTCTGCTCAGTTCCACATATTGCCGAGCGCCCTTTGTTACAACCCGAGCTTTTCCAGAAATGAGTCTACTTATCTCTATTCCCAAGTCCTTGGCGATGTCGCCTACAAAGGAGCCCACCGGCATCTCCTCCGGGATAGAATATCGCGCTTGGCAAAAGGCGGTGTCGATCAAGTAAACACTGAGAATATAAATTGCAGCCTGCCATTTTAGATGTATAGCAGTCATCCGACATGTCCGTAAACCAATCCACGGGCAAAAATCAGGTATCAGCATAGTCCAAAGTCTTCGAATGACGATACGAAGAAAAATAAAAAGTCAGAGATAGGAATCGGCCCAGAAGCGCGACAGTGTGTTATTAGCGAATGTACATGTGCCTGATGTGTTCCGTGTCTGAAGAACGGCACAGCGGCCGAAATAAACAGTAGAGTACATTAGTACTGCTCTTAGACAACTGCTATCCAACAGCGGCACTTAGAGTATGAATCACGAAAACGCACGGAATAACACACACACACACACACACACACACACACACACACACACACACACACCGTACGAACAATGCGTATTTGAGTTTTTCAGGACTAACAGGAGCGCACAATGCACAATGAACAGAAAGCTTTAAAATACTATTCTTTAAGATTACATTTGTTTTGAATATATATATATATATATATATATATATATATATATATATATATATATATATATATATATAGATAGATAGATAGATAGATATAGTGTAGCGTCGGTCCAATGGGGGACGGCGCTAGTTACCCATGAGACCCCGCTCTATGTGATGTTGTGGTTCTGTTAAGTAATTATTGAGTATGTATGTACTTAAGTGTGTTATCTAGTTTAAGTTGCCTTGTGTCTTTTTATGTAGTTGTACAGTTATAAGTAATTCCTGCCATGTATGTGTGATGCCATCCTGTCAATGACATTGCCTCGTATTTCGTTTACATTTGATGTTTGTTCTGCGTGATCACAGTTTCATAAATGATTATATTGCTGAGGCAATTTGATTAAAAGAGCAGTGTTGCGTTGAAATGGCTCTGTTAGCTGCTTCCCCTTCCTACACAACGTCACTAACTATTTATATATAAATTAAAACGAACACGCTTACCCTTGCGTTTGGGAACTCTGGATCATCCAGGAATTCATTTTCTTCTAGTGTACGCTGCAAAGTTTCTGTAAAACTTTGATCCATCACTAAAACCTTGTGGCCTCCAAGTGTTGAATATTTGCAGTCACTTTTCCTGGAGTCAGTCGTCATGCACACGTCATAATTATACATGTGGGGCAGAGTTCCAGTAACTCCTGTGTCTGTGTAACCAGGTGGATAGTACGGAATAACTGGGAGATTGGACTGATAGAAGATGCGGGATTGTCTCCATCTGTAGATCTTCACTGATATTATAACAACTAAACACGTGATGAAAAGGAATGACACTGTCGCTAACGCTAAAACTAAATAAAATGTCAGGTCATCATTATATGTTTTTCCATGCGTAAAGTCCGTGAATTCCGAGAGCACTTCAGGAAAACTGTCAGCCACAGCTACATTAATGTTGACTACAGCTGAGCGAGAGGGCTGTCCGTTATCCTCCACAACAACAGTGAGCTTTTGTTTCACAGCATCTTTATCAGTCACCTGGCGCACAGTTCGTATCTCTCCGTTCTGTGGACCCACTTCAAACAGAGCCCTGTCTGTGGCTTTCTGGAGTTTGTAGGAGAGCCAGGCGTTCTGTCCAGAGTCCACATCAACAGCCACCACTTTAGTGACAAGATAGCCCACATCTGCTGAACGAGGCACAATCTCAGCCACCAGAGAGCCGCCAGTCTGTACTGGGTAGAGAACCTGAGGTGCGTTGTCATTCTGATCTTGGATAATAATGTCCAAAGTTACGTTAGAGCTGAGCGGAGGAGATCCCCCGTCCTGCGCTCTCACACTTATCCTGACATTCTTCATCTGTTCGTAGTCGAACGAGCGCACCGCGTGTACCACTCCGCTGTCAGCGTTTACTGAAATGTAAGAAGCTACGGGGGATCCGGCCACAGCTGTGTCCTCTAGAAAATAAGAGACGCGCGCGTTCTGGTTGGAATCTGCGTCATGAGCGCAAAGGGTGAATATGGACAAACCCGGATAATTATTTTCAATGACATTCGTAGTATAGACAGGTTTTAGAAAACTGGGAGGATTGTCATTGACATCAGATATTTTGAGGTTTAAAGTGGTCTTACTGGAGAGTGCCGGGGACCCTGAATCGGTCGCTGTTATGGTGATATTGTATTCTGCAACACGTTCGCGGTCTAGAACTGCATTTGTTACTAAAGTATAATAATTTCGTAATGATGACTGCAATTTGAATGTTGTATATGGGTTAATTTTGCAGGTAACAAGTCCATTATCCCCGGCATCAATATCTTTGACGCTGAATATTGCAATGGTTGTATCAAGCGGTGCGTCTTCATTCACCGTGCTAGAAAATGACATCACACTAATTGTCGGCTCGTTATCATTTACGTCAGTTATATCGACAATTATTTTTGCCGAATCTCCTAAACCTCCCTGGTCTTTAGCTTCTATATCAAACTCGATTTTCTTTGTCTTCTCGTAATCAATCAAACTATTTAGAGTTACCACACCTGTTTTTTCATCCAGCCTAAAAATTCCACCAATGTCACTTTTCACGTTAGCAAGGCTGTAAGAAACCAAACCGTACGTCTCGCTGTCAGCATCGCTGGCATTAACGGTGGTAATATATGTTCCCTTTGGTGAATTCTCTGCTATAATAACTTTGTAAACCGTTTGGTTGAATATGGGTGCATTGTCATTTGCATCTAATACAGTGATGTCTATTTTCATGTTACCGGATCTCTGCGGAGTTCCTCCGTCGACCGCCGTGAGAGTGAGTGCGAGTCGTGGGTGTTGCTCTCTGTCTAAAGGTTTCTGCAGCGCGATCTCAGCGTATTTTAATCCACCTGGCCGTGCTTGTTGTGTGATGACAAAGAAATCATTTGTGGACAGCACGTAATTCTGGAGGGCGTTTACTCCTACGTCAGGATCATCTGCGCTTCCAAGTAAGAATCGCGCTCCTGGAGTGGCCGATTCACTTATTTCGAGCTTAATTTCGTCTTTGGGAAAGACTGGAGAGTGATCGTTTACATCCAGTATTTCCACCGTTATATGATGCAGTTCCACTGGGTTGTCGAGGATGATTTCGAACGTGAAGCTGCACGGAGTAGTTTCAGCACAGAGCTGCTCCCGGTCTATTCTCTCCTTCACCACCAGCGTCCCTTTGTCTGGGTTTAGCTCCGTGTATTCACCGTTCTCCCCGGACACGATGCGCGCCCGCCCCGCTCGCATTCTTCTTACATCCAGACCGAGATCATGCGCGATATTTCCGATCACTGAACCTTTCTTCATTTCTTCCGGAACAGAATACCGAATATGTGCGTTCACGTGTGAAAATCCAGAAGCAATCACGACAAATAATAATGTCCAGTATAATAATCGTTTATATGCGCTTCTCGCGGCCATATTTACAAGACAAACGCTTAAGAAATAAGTGGATAACAAAACAATAACGTTCGATTCCAATCGTCGGCCTGTAACGCCAAAACGTGCTTCTTATTTCCTGTAAGAAGATCCGTGTGGTCTCGTCTACAGCGAACCCACGTAATGCAGAAACAGAACGCAGGCTGTGTTTACTCGAGAGCACCCACCACCCAGTCCAGTTCTGACCAACAGCGGCCCTCAGAGTTGAACGGAGGAAATAACGACTGGTTTAAAACAATATCAGGATTTTAGTGGCGTTAATAACCACGTCCATGTGTAAAGGAAACGCTGCTACAGACGGTTTAAATATATTTTCCTATGGACTTCTCACAGGCCTTTTTTTATTTTCATTTGTTTAGAACACAGCAGCTACAAACGTTTCTTCACAGCAGGCTGAAGGTGACCGTTTAGCTGCAGCAGGAGACAGGGACTGAACTAAATGACGCTGTCCATCAGAAGTAGTGCTGAAATGGCATATACAGCACTGGGGTGGGTTTCCCGAAACGTTCGTAACTCTAAGTACTTCGTAACCTCGTACTTACGAATATTCTTAAATTTACGAGTGTTTCCCGAAACTCTTCGTAACTTACGTCGTTCTTATAGTCGTTCGTAAGTTAAGAATCTCCGGACCCATTCGTAACTCACTAAGTACTTCTTAACTCGAAGCTCACGTGCAGTTCTACTTCAAAAATGATAGAGGCGCTAATTTCACTCGCGCGGGTTTTAATCACGGCATTACTACATTTGCGTTTATGTGTATAATTAGCCTAGTAGCCTATTTTCTTTTGAAGTATTTACATCGCATATACCACAATGTGTCAACAGAAATCAAAAGTACTACTTTGAATTATTTAGCAGTAGTTTATATCTTCCCAATATTTAGTTAAGTCTCTCCGTTCGTCATTGTGCAGTCAACAGCGTTTCAGACTCAAAATTAATGTATTCTTTGCAAATAAATGGATACAAGTTGGTCTATTAAGCTTGTTTTAACTTAACCAATAAAATGGATTGATTAATCGGTAGAACATTTAAGTAACTTGGACTAAGGCTAGCAATTGTGCTTGTGTGATGAACATAGCAGCTCTTCAGAGTACTGGCTTTGAATAGAAGACATAATTTAAGAAGACGACGTAATCCACGAAGCCATGTAGTTCGCCTGAATACAGAATTTTTCCCTTAGCTCCACGACGCAGTTACTGACCGCCCTCCGTTACCTGCTGTTACTAAAGCATTGCTTCGCCATGCAGCAAAAAGATATATATATATATAGTATATATGTATATATATATATATATATATATATATATATATATATATATATATATATATATATATATATATATATATATATATATATATATATATATATACACACACTAGCTGACAGTGGGTATCCACTCTGAAGCTTGTATCAAATCCCCTGGTGTCCCTTCAGTAGCTGTGGGGCCCAGTATCCCCAGTGCCTTCTCCTCC
Source organism: Brachyhypopomus gauderio (assembly GCF_052324685.1). Classification (NCBI taxonomy): domain Eukaryota; kingdom Metazoa; phylum Chordata; class Actinopteri; order Gymnotiformes; family Hypopomidae; genus Brachyhypopomus; species Brachyhypopomus gauderio. The sequence continues at coordinate 10,892,708 of NC_135220.1, read as the reverse complement.
TCAACAGTGAAGGCACTTGTGGACATTTGACCTCCACCAGTCTTAGCCCTCTCCTTTCTGAGTCCTGCCCCCTTATTTTTGACTTGACTACAGTTTTTTTTTGTTTTTTTTTCTGAATTTGATGAACTTCCTCGAGCTATTGAAAACAATAGGCTATACTTTTGTTTTTGGCTTAGTTCACTCGACAGAAAGTTTCATTTTCTCTGTTTGCCATGGTTTTGAATAACGTGTGAAAGGTTAATTGTGTGCCCTATTTATAGCCTTGATAAAAGCCTACGATCGGTCAGAATTGCAAAGGTAATAATATGTTCTACTCATTTTTTCCTTATACTTGAAATGTCAACACTTATTAGTTGTTAGTTTTTATGATTGTCATTTTGCCAATGATGCTTTTGCGGCGTAATTATGAAAAAATGTATGTAAATCGGTGGTTCGGTTTTCGACTAGCGGAGATTTTCCAGGGCAGCTGCAGAGGAGGAGTCAACTAAAAACTACTTAGAACTCGTTCGTAAATTTGGAGACTACGAAGGCTTTTGGGAAACACTCGTAAATTTGGCGTTCTTAAAGTTACGTCGTTCTTAAAGTTGTTCGTAACTTTCTAAGATCGTTCGTTATCGGGAAACCCACCCCTGATCACCACGAAAAGGGCCCACTTTCCCCAAAGCGTCATAGCGTTCAGGGGTGGGTTTCCCGATAACGAACGATCTTAGAAAGTTACGAACAACTTTAAGAACGACGTAAGTTACGAAGAGTTTCGGGAAACACTCGTAAATTTAAGAATATTCGTAAGTACGAGGTTAGTACTTAGAGTTACGAACGTTTCGGGAAACCCACCCCAGGTTTTCTTAAAATGATATACTCGCTATGCCATTTATCAGCGAGCTTTTGGGAAACCCAGCCAAGAGCACTTAACATCTATGTGATAGATCTCTCAGTATTTTTAAATATCACGAAAGACAGACATAAACATAAAGTTTTATATAACATTTAAATCATTCATAAAATACTTTGTGTTTTACTTTCTGATGACTGAAGATCTGCCACAAGTTCTTATTCTAAAACCTCAGGCCTTTAACTTAATTCAGGCCTTTGGCTGTAGCCAAATGTATATGCCTTGTAATATGTAGTTTAACACAGTCTCTCTCCCTCTCTTTCTCTCACCCCACACACACACACACACACACTAATATATATATATATATATATATATATATATATGCATATATGCACATTCTATTTACCTTGACTTTCATTCTCTTGTAATATATTGTTTATTTTTGTTTTTTTTATTCACAATACTTCATTATTACAATGTACACATATAGCATTTGAAAGCTGCTAATTTCATTCAGCTCTAAATAACAGCTACAAACTAGAAAATTATTTTTTATGATCTTGACATTGCCAACTAAACATACTTCAAGAGCTTATGTTGTCAAAGTGTTCATGTTTCATGCTTATTCTTTTCATGGATTTATATTTACATATAGAAATTGTGTTCAAGTAGAGAATCTTGGAAGGTGTGGTGAAAATGATACATTAATAATGAAATTAAACATTAATGATTACAGTAGTATTACTAAGCTGGCATTGTTTGATCATTGCATGTTGGATTGTCACAGGTAACATAAAGCATTTTATTTTCCATTAGGCATGTTTGTGGTTTTCTATGTGACTCAGGGTGGGTCCTAGCTGGAAGGTCAGAGGGCTGCAGCACAGATGAAGTTCAGGGGTATTTTAGTCTGTTGGTCAGCTGAGGTTAAGAGACATTTGACTGTGGGGGTAGTTGTGGATGACAGGTATTTGCTTTGGGAAGGGTAGTTGCTTTTGAGGAGCATTATTACATATAACAATACTTTTGATTGAGAGGCCATCATTGGCTGTGGGGATAATTTTAGTTGCGGAGGCAACTGGCTGTTGGTTACTTGTGGATGGGGTATTTTGGTGTGTGGTGGTACTTACAGTAGTTACTGTTCAGAGCTTACTGTATTACTGTAATTACTGAATACTGTAATGCAGCGTTCATGGCCTTCCTTCTCCACTCATAAACAGACTACAGTATGTCCAAAACTCTGCTGCTAGGGTGCTCACTCATACCAGACCATGGGAACATATCACACCTATCACACCTATGACACCTGTCCTGAAACATCTTCACTGGCTTCTTGTACAGTTTTGCATCCACAAACTACTGGTGCTTGTTTTTAAATCAGTGCATGGCCTCACCCCATCATATCTTGGGAATCTGATACAACACTACATTCCCTCATGTACACTGTGCTCTGCTAGCTCCCATACGCTAACTGTCCCAACAGTGAATCTGAGGACCATGCGTGAGAGAGAATTTAATGTGACTGGACCCAAGATCTGGAATGAACTCCCAACAGGGCTGTGTTCATGCGCCTCCTTCTCTCTGTTCAAAGCTGGTCTAAAAACACATCTGTTCCAGTTAGCTTATGGATGAGTGTTGTATCATGTTTTATCATTTTGTTTTCTATTTTTATCTTGGTTGAATTCTCACTTTCTATTTTTTATATATATATATATATATTTCCCCATTGCCATAGTCCCCTCTGTCTGTCACACCCACGTCCTTAGGATTTCCACCTGTGTCTCGTTTCTCCTCCCTGTTTTCTGTGTATTTATTTTCCCCTGCCCCAGTCCTCTTTGTTGGTCATTGTTTGTACGTTCCCCGGTCTCCCTGCTCGCTTTGCTACCGCCCAACCCCCCCCCCCCCCTTCCCGCTGTTACTTTCATGTTCCGTGTGTTTAGCAGCCTCTGGTGTCTTTGTTCCTTAGTGGTATGTCTTCTATGTCTGTTAGCGCCTTCATTCCTCTGTTAATACTTAGTGTTCTTCTATTACTTGTGTGGTTAATGCCCTAGTTCCTGTCTTGGTTGTGCTTAGTGTCTCCTCATAGTTTCTCCGCTGGTTTTTGAAGTTGTTTAGTATGTTCTCAGTGTAACCTGCTCGTATCTTTGGTTCAGTAGCTCCCTTGTTTCGTGTGTATGCGCTGTGTTCAGTTTCCGTTATTTAACTATTGTGTTATTGGTTCTCATTAAGTGTTTCCCCCTATGAGTTTTGTCTGGTTGGTGATTGTTTCTTTCTGTGTGGCGTCTCTTAGTTCTGGTTCTCTCCCTGGGTTCTGTATATCATACGTAGTGTTTATTATTTTAATAAATTAGTTAAATCTTGCACTTGCGTCATGCCTGCCTGTCGAAAATGTTACCATGTATTATTATTATTATTATTATTAATAATATTAATAAAAGCTATTAGTCTGATGGGGTAGTTGTAATTTAGTTTTTTTTGGTTTTTTGGTGTGGAGATGGATCTTGTACATGGTTATTTGGCTGATTTGTGCTAAGTAGCAATTTGGTGTAAGAGGGTATTTTGGAGGTGGAGGGTTTGGGATAAAGGAGGTGGAGGTGTTGGGATAGAGGAGGTGGAGGTGTTGGGGTAGAGGAGGTGGAGGGGTTGGGATAGAGGAGGTGGAGGGTTTGGGATAGAGGAGGTGGAGGGTTTGGGATAGAGGAGGTGGAGGTGTTGGGGTAGAGGAGGTGGAGGGGTTGGGATAGAGGAGGTGGAGGTGTTGGGATAGAGGAGATGGAGGGTTTGGGATAGTGGAGGTGGAGGTGTTGGTGTAGAGGAGGTGGAGGTGGAGGGGTATTGCATCAAGTTCATTAAACGATTTTGTTGACACCTTGACTCACACTTACATCATTTACATTTACATTTATGGCATTTGGCAGACGCCCTTATCCAGAGCGACTTACATTTTTATCTCATTTTTTTTTTTTTTTTTTTTTTTTTTATACAAGTGAGCAATTGAGGGTTAAGGGCCTTGCTCAGGGGCACCTCAGTCATAGCCTCAGGTCTGGGAATCGAACCCGGGACCCTTCGGTCACAAGACCAGTTCCCTAACCACCAGGCCATGACTGCCCACATCTTGCCTCGTGCCACAACGGTATTGATACCAAAAATTACGGAAAGTATCTGGAAAACCTGCTGGTCGTATTATTGAGTGTTTAATGAAATGAACAATATTTTTCACAATACATCGAGGATCTAGTGCTGATTATAGTGCAGACTCTCAAAATTCAGTAAACAGCTGTAAACCCTTTAGCGCTGACTACCAGAATACTGTCAGTATTTCACCAGAATTTTATAGATTTTTTACCATGCACCCATCAACCATAACTACACCTCAACTTCAAATCCTTCAATTACTTTTAGCCATTATGGTCAAACTGTCAATGCTGCTTCAGAACTTGTAGAACGTTTAGAACTATTTCAGAAGTTTTATTCAAGTCTTTGTCTGTATGTTCACTCTTATTCTTTTACTGGCATTTTTTTTATTTGTACAGTCTATAGACATGTATACAGTTCACCTCAGAAGGGATGCTCTAAATCATGAGGCACTCTAAGAAAGTATAAAAGCACTGAAGCATTTATAAATCTGTACTTGTTAGAGAACCAGACAAGTGTTTTCATTCTGGGCTTGAACAACAGTTGTCAGTTAAATGTGCTCAACCTCCATCTCTCAACAATCTCTCAATCAATCCCCTTCATAAGCAAATATCACTCCACTGTCTGAATTTATGGACACTTGGGAACTCAGCCTTATTGCTACCATGATTTCTCTATCATGCAGTGCTAAAATTTCCTAAATAATTATTTTCTGTATAAATATAAATATGTATAAACACTTGTACATTGTCATTACTATTAGATTACCATAATTACCATAATTTGAGTTCTAATGGGGACAGTTTTCTATGGTGAACACACATCATTTGTTATGAGGACCAAATTAAATATATTCAGTTATTTTTGATCCAGCTTGTGCTGTAGTCATCAAATATTTGCTACCACCTGACTGGCTATGCATTTCAGGGTTAAAATAATCTACAGCTGTATTTTAAACCTGACGAGATGCAACTGTATGGGGTTCCACATATTGCCAAGTGCCCTTTGTTACAACCTGAGCTTTTCCCAAAATGAGTCTGCTTAAAAGTACAATTATGTTGTTACTCTCTCAAACCTTTGATAATGTTGTCTACAAAGGAGCCCCCTGGCATCAAAAATTAAAATAAGTTAGGAATCTGCCCAGATGCACAACAGTGTACTGAGAAGGTGTATCATAACAGTCAGAAATGTAGCAAGAAGAAGGAAGAAGTTCAGACATTGTCCACTCTGATGTGCACTTCTATCCAACCACAAGACTTGGGGTATGTATCACAAAAATGCACATACGTACACAGGCAAACTGAATCCACAAAAAGAAAGCCCTAAAGTTCTAAACCCTATGAACATTTACATTTGCAAGACTGTTATTGTTAATGTATTACTGATAGGGAGATGCTTAAATATTTTAAAAGATTGCCCTTACCGTTTCTGGGGACTCTGGATCATCCAAGAATTCATTTTCTCCTATTTTGTGCTGCAAAGTTTCTGTAAAACTTGGATCCACCACTAAAACCTTCTGTCCTCCAAGTGTTGAATATTTACAGTCACTTTTCCTGGAGTCAGTCGTCATGCACACGTCATAATTATACATGTGGGGCAGAGTTCCAGTAACTCCTGTGTCTGTGTAACCAGGTGGATAGTACGGAATAACTGGGAGATTGGACTGATAGAAGATGCGGGATTGTCTCCATCTGTAGATCTTCACTGATATTATAACAACTAAACACGTGATGAAAAGGAATGACACTGCCGCTAACGCTAAAACTAAATAAAATGTCAGGTCATCATTATATGTTTTTCCATGCGTAAAGTCCGTGAACTCCGAGAGCACTTCAGGAAAACTGTCAGCCACAGCTACATTAATGTTGACTACAGCTGAGCGAGAGGGCTGTCCGTTATCCTCCACAACAACAGTGAGCTTTTGTTTCACAGCATCTTTATCAGTCACCTGGCGCACAGTTCGTATCTCTCCGTTCTGTGGACCCACTTCAAACAGAGCCCTGTCTGTGGCTTTCTGGAGTTTATAGGAGAGCCAGGCGTTCTGTCCAGAGTCCACATCAACAGCCACCACTTTAGTGACAAGATAGCCCACATCTGCTGAACGAGGCACAATCTCAGCCACCAGAGAGCCACCAGTCTGTACTGGGTAGAGAACCTGAGGTGCGTTGTCATTCTGATCTTGGATAATAATGTCCAAAGTTACGTTAGAGCTGAGCGGAGGAGATCCCCCGTCCTGCGCTCTCACGCTTATCCTGACATTCTTCATCTGTTCGTAGTCGAACGAGCGCACCGCGTGTACCACTCCGCTGTCAGCGTTTACTGAAATGTAAGAAGCTACGGGGGATCCGGCCACAGCTGTGTCCTCTAGAAAATAAGAGACGCGCGCGTTCTGGTTTGAATCAGCGTCATGAGCGCTAAGGGTGAATATGGACAAACCCGGAGAATTATTTTCAATGACATTCGTAGTATAGACAGGTTTTAGAAAACTGGGAGGATTGTCATTGACATCAGATATTTTAAGGTTCAACGTTACCTTGTTAGAGAGGACAGGAGACCCTGAATCGGTCGCTGTTATGGTGATGTTATATTCTGCAACACTTTCCCGATCTAAAGCAGCATCAGTTACAACAGTGTAATAATTTCGTAGTGATGACTGCAATTTAAATGGTATATGTAAGCCCCGCTACCAGCTAGGCCACATACACACTCCCTCACTTACGTAGGATAAGCTAGAAATCAGTCGCTGTAAGTCCCGACCACCCTCCTACCGCGGCCAACCACTAGCCGATCCCACCAATTCCCACCCAGGCCTGATATATGAATATCAGAGGTGAATGGAGATAATGATGTTCAAAAGGTTTTATTACAGAATCCAATCATATAAAAACATTTCACAGCAAATATTTATCAGGACACAATATCAGTACAACCCCAGATATTAATTATCTACTCGATTGGGTGTAGTTAGATCGTCTCACCATGAAGTATACTCCCTGACGTACTCCAGCTTAAAAGGGCCCAACCAAAGCAAATAAAACACACACACACCAAAAGAATATCCAATAAATAAGTATACACTACAAACTTCACTACAACACCAGCAAATAAATCACACGTGAACCATACCATCAAAAGGAAGGGCCCCAAAACTGGTCACTCACTCTAGGCAACGTCATAGACGAAGCACACGTCCTTACGGGTTGAGCACTGAAATGACCTGTTACATCAATAGATGTACACGCTGAATTAACACTCGACTAAGACAAAATAAAAACTGATTTATAAAATTTTAAACGGGAAGGAAAGAACAGTGAATGCTTCAACTGGTAGGGAAAACCATGCCTGTAAAACAAAAACATGACATTAACACCTTTCGGCTTCCCCCCCCCCATGGGCATTAACGTAGCCTCTGTCCCAAACGATAAGTGCTGCTGCTCACTGCGACCGATAACTTGGGACTCACTGATGCATACTAAGTTCAAGGCCACATACCCGGTTCACTTTATACAAAACGCTCAGAGCCTCGCTGGACGACCGTCCGAACCGCAGCACACTAAAACCACAAATATGTACACTCCTATAATTTAAACAACAAGCAAACATGGCACTAATAGACATTCACCCATTCTGCCAGTGAATACTTTATAAACACAGCACATACCTGCATCAGATCTGGTTAACCCAACCTTTCGCTCTTCCGTGTGCCCGGAGGTGCGGACCTTAGTAAAAACTCTTCGCGTGCTACCGGCGTATCTCTTGGACCATAAGCCAAACGATAAATAATGTACGGACCTTAGTAAAAACTCTTCGCGTGCTACCGGCGTATCTCTCAGACCATAAGCCAAACGCTAGTTGGAGGCAAATCCCGCGACACTTTTAAAGTCGTGCCTACCCACGCAGCGTGACTCCCAGCTCCACCCTCCATACCAGGTAAATCCCAAGAAGGTGTATCCACTCGTTTAACCTGGTATTCTTAGTAGGGGGTCACATCCACCCCACCTTTAATGGGACACCGTCCCGGTGTCCATCTAGTCTTGCCAGGGTCTAAAATGTGCCCCAACACACAGTGATGTGGTTTGGGTGGCAGCCCGCCTTACGTCACCCAATGGCCTCCCTGCCGACCGAGGGGCATTATAAGGATTGGAGTGCTGGCCTGCTGTAGTCCTAGTCGTCCTTCTCAATGGGGGCGTGGGTATGCTAGCTTGGGTCACCCCTGTCTGAGGGGCCACAGGTGGGTCAGAGTCTAGGCATCGCGCCCATTGACCAGCTAGGGAATGATCCTCCTCACTACTAACACTACTATTCCAGAGTTGACTTCCATCCCCACTTATGGGGCTACTACTTCTCAAAGGAGTATGAGCATGAGAGGGACCTCCTGCCTGCTCGATAGCGGGAGTAGCGAGAGGGTGGCCAGGTATCACCTTCAATTCGGACCGGTGCAGGTTTCTCTCCACCCCAAAACCCTCTACGGGCACCACTGAATACACTCTACCTTTGTCATCAAGACAACGGGTGACGCAGTATTTGGTACTAGCCCAGACATCCTGGATTTTATTTCTACCAGGCAAATGATTCCTCTTATAGACTACTGTTCCCACTGGAAGTATATCCACCTCGCCAGCATTATGATGTCTTGCCCGCTGTGCTACAGCATCTTCCAACTGCTTCTTGGCATGCACATAAACTGTACGCAGGTGTTCCTGGTGATATTCAACCCATCCATCCACGGAGCCCCCACTAAGATCCTCACCTATCCCCAAAAGGGAGTCAATTGGTAACCGTGGCTGGCGACCAAACATCAGTTCATAAGGTGAATGAGCCGTAGCCTGATGTACCGTGGTGTTATAGGCAAAAAGGAGTTGTGGTAGGTGCTTGGGCCATCTCCGTTTCTGCTCAGGTGGAAGGGTTCGCAGCAAATCGTGCATTGTGCGATTAAAGCGCTCGCACTGCCCATTCCCCTGGGGATGGTAAGGGGTGGTACGACTCTTCTGAATGCCATAAATTTTACACAGATTTTTCAAAAGATCACCTTCAAAATTCCGGCCCTGGTCTGAGTGGATGCGCTGGGGTACACCATACACATAAAACCATTTCTCTACCAAAACCTGGGCCACCGTACTAGCTCTTTGGTCCGATGTAGGAAAAGCCTGTGTAAACTTAGAAAAGACATCGGTGACCACGAGCACATTCTCCCTTCCATCGCTAGCTCGGTCCATCACAGTAAAATCAACAGCTATAATTTCCAACGGCCTGGCAGCAACTAAACTTCCCATGAAAGTTCGTATTTTAGGCTGGCCCACTTTGGCTACCACACAACGAGAACACTCTTTGCACCATTGTTCAATTTTTCCCCACATATGGGGCCAAAAGCATCTCTGTCTTACCAAACTTGCAGTTCTTTCTGCTCCCTGATGGCCATGATTATCATGCAAGGCCGTCAGGACTTCATTCTGGAGGCACTCCGGTAGAACCAACTGTCGGCATTCTTCCGCTTCCTCTGGTGGCCTTGTCAACCGATATAACACACCATCACATGCCTTCAACTTCTTCCACTGACGGACCAATTCCAGCACTCCTTTTGGTTCTCCTGCACGTTCAACAGCAGTTGGAGGTACACCTCTATGCCAATACCGTAGAAACGGCCCAATTACCGGATCTACTGACTGTAGGTGTTGCAAGTCTACACTGGGACGCAAAGGCACGGCATCAGTCATAGCTACCGTGACTTTATCAACACCTGCCTGCACGGGGATAGAAATACCAGGAGCAAGTTCTTGGAGGGACCGTGATTCAGAACAAGCTGGCAACCGAGACAACGCATCCGCATTACGATTAGATGATCCAGGCCGATACTTAATGTCAAAATTAAACAGCGCCAGTTGGGACACCCAGCGCTGTTCCACTGCTCCAAGCTTGGCTGTGTGTAAATAACTCAAGGGGTTGTTATCTGTAAGAACAGTAAATTCTGCACCCAATAAGTATTCCCGAAACTTTTCGGTGACGGCCCACTTCAAGCCCAGCAGTTCCAACTTCATGGAACTATAATTGGACATGTTCCTCTCACTTCCCCGGAGCCCACGGCTGGCATATGCTATTGGCTTGCGACCGCCTCCTTGATCTTGAGATAAGACTGCCCCAAGCCCCACATGACTAGCGTCAATTTCCAAGACAAAAGGTTTTGAAAAATCAGCGTAGCCCAACACGGGTGTACTCACTAACTTGTCTTTTAGTGTCTGGAAAGCTTCCTCACAGGTGTCACTCCATTGTCCATCCACCGACTTGGCCTTCACTCTTTTCTTTCCCCCTTGTAGGGTGGCCACCAGCCGGTGTAATGGACTGGCATATTTAGCAAATCCTTCCACGAACCTACGGTAGTAAGAGGCAAACCCAAGGAAAGAACGGAGTTCTGTAACCGTCTGGGGCCGCTCCCACTCAGCCACAACCTTAACCTTCTCCGGATCTGTGGCCACGCCTGCCGAGGATATCACATGTCCCAAATATTTTACCTGGGATTGGAAAAACTGGCACTTGGTCAATTTAAGCTTCAGATTGTTTTGCTGTAACCGCTGCAGAACCACCTCCAAACGCTGCAAATGCGAATCAAAGGTAGATGAGAATATAACAATATCGTCCAGATACAGAAGTAGAGACTGAAACCGCTCATCGCCAAAAATGCGCTCCATCAGTCGCTGAAATGTGCTTGGAGCGTTACACAAACCAAAAGGCATACGGTTAAATTCAAAGAGTCCGAAGGGTGTACAAAAAGCAGTTTTAGCTTTATCCCTTTCTGCCATGGGGACTTGATTGTAGCCACTAGTCAAATCCAAGGTTGAGAACAACCGAGCACCCCCCAAGGCATCCAATGACTCTTCAATGCGTGGAAGCGGGTAAGCATCCTTTCGGGTCTTCGAGTTTAAGTGTCTGTAGTCCACACACAACCGGATGGTGCCATCCCTTTTTTGAACTACAACAACAGGTGACGAGTAGGGACTACAACTTGCTCGAATTACCTTACGATCTAACAGCTCTTGAATATGACCTTTGACCAGCTCATACTGGGAAGGGGGGATACGCCTATAGCGCTGTTTAACTGGGGCATCATCCACAAGAGGAATCTCGTGTTCAAGCAGACTAGTACACCCCAACTCACCCTCTGACTGGCTAAAAACAGAACTATAGCGTTGCAAAAGGCCTTTCCCTAACTGCACTTGCCCAGGAGTAAGCGCAGGCCACGAAACGCCAGTTAGATCTAAGGAAGTGCACCCCACGGTCGAAGATTGCACCACCGCCACCTGCTCAAAGCCATGAAAAAGTTCCTCTACCTCACTAGTTGAAGACCCAGGCTGTACTTCCACCGCAAACAGTTGTCCCAACACAGCTTTAGAAGGAAGCCAGATATCTCTGTTTTCGACATTGACTACTGGCACCGCCACAGAACCTAAGTCAATTGAAAGAAGGGCACGGGACATAAGTAAGCCATCTGGTAAAGCATCAGTCTGCGGCTCAAAGAGTGCAGATAAGGTGGTCCCGCAGCTGGAATTACACCCAGCCAACACCAACTTAACAGAACCAGCCGGAACCCGAACTGCTGCTCGACTTCGCACGGTCACTTGGCCTAGGCACCCGGTAGGAGGTAGACACTCCAATCGATGACACTCAATCAGCGCCCGTTTCCAAGGCTCACCAGCTAACGGGATGAACGAGCTCTGAAAAAGAGCAGAACCATGTTGAGGAAACAACTCTGAATAACAGCTGTGAATAACATTCATGCCCAACAGTCCCGGAACCTTGGCTTTCTGCTGCTGAAACGACAGGTCACTAGAGTCCCTCACTACCAACACTCCCATCTGTGGTAACACTTTACCCAGAACCTGAATATCTAATTCCAAGTAACCCAAGTAGGGAATCTCCAAACCATTGGCGGCCCTAAGCTGTAACCAATGACAAGCTCGCAAGCCACTCCCACCCTGAAAATGTTGGTGAAATGCCTCTTCTGTGATAGTGGTGACCATGGACCCCGTATCCAACAAACAAGACATATTTACCCCCCCCATAGTGACTTCCACCACGGGACAGGTACCAACAAATTTATTAGAACAGACTGAATTTACTGGGGAGCCCTGAACAATCCCGTCTGATGTCTGGCTCAGGACATCAGCGGGAATTAGTTTTCCGAAAAAGTATGAGCTCCAACAGTAGCCCGAGACGATTCCCCGGTTGTTCTACCCTCTGCTACATCCTGCCCTCCAGTGGATAGTGACTGTCCTACCCTTGTAGGGCAGACTCGCACCACGTGACCTGGCTGTTGACAATGTAAGCAAATGGGCCGACCATCAGCATGAAAACGATACGGACGCCCATTGGAGGCCTGTCTCCTCCCCACCGAGGCACTGGAAGTACTCGAGGAATCTAAACGCCTTATAATGGCATCAAGCTGAGCTTGCTGAGTTCTAAAACACTCCTTTAACTCCTGCAATTCACTGCTTTGCTGCAGGGAAATGGTATTATCCGGTCTGGGGCTATCCCTAAACCTCACCTGGGAATCACAAGAATAAACCCGGGACCTGGGAGCCCCCACTCGTTCCCCATCGTCCACCCAACGAATAGCCTCCCCCCGAACCTCTAAAAATGAGGCTTCCGGATTAGAACGAACGAAACGCTTCAATTCCCTGCGAAGCAACCCGTCTCGAACATGCTCTATAAATTGGTCCCGTACTAAAGTGTCCGAATTTAAAAAGCGTTCACCACTACTTCGCTTTACAGCCTCCATTAATGACAGCAAACTATACGAAAATTCACGAAGAGACTCCCCCTCCAATTGCTTACGCTGAAAGAATTGTTTCTGCAATCCAATATAAGACTGTGAACACCCAAATATATCTTGCAATATAGTGAAAATCCGGTCAGGGTCATTTCTATCTCCAGCTGGGCGAAACCTAATCTCATTCTTAGCCTCCCCATCCAAATGATCAAGCAAAAACGATGCTTGCTCAGCACGAGACATATGACGAGATTCCACAGACCGACGGGCTTCCTCTACCCATTCCTCCACTGGTACAGATCCCCTCCCATTGCCTGAGAATCTAGGGCATTTCCTTTCCCTAGTTACATAAACAAATCGCTCAGGTCCCAAATCCAGACCTGGCCGAGCACTGCTAGTACTAGGGCCACCTGCATTTTTAAGCAAATCATTTTCAGCCTGTAGCTGTTGAATTTTCTCAGTCAGCTGTCGTAACTGTTCTGTGACAGCGCTCTCAGTATTCGACATCTTTGGCTACAGACAAACAGCAGAGATCACCAAGTATAAAAACAAAAAGAAACTCCAACCACCCACGTCCTCTTCGTGCTGGTCCGGTGATGCAGTGCCGTTCTTCTCACACAATCACTGTTCTTTCCTTCACAAAATAAAAAAACTTCCAACTTAAAATCTTAATCATCAAAATCCCATTCACCTTTAAAAGCTCCTGCTTGCAGCGCCAAGAATGTAAGCCCCGCTACCAGCTAGGCCACATACACACTCCCTCACTTACGTAGGATAAGCTAGAAATCAGTCGCTGTAAGTCCCGACCACCCTCCTACCGCGGCCAACCACTAGCCGATCCCACCAATTCCCACCCAGGCCTGATATATGAATATCAGAGGTGAATGGAGATAATGATGTTCAAAAGGTTTTATTACAGAATCCAATCATATAAAAACATTTCACAGCAAATATTTATCAGGACACAATATCAGTACAACCCCAGATATTAATTATCTACTCGATTGGGTGTAGTTAGATCGTCTCACCATGAAGTATACTCCCTGACGTACTCCAGCTTAAAAGGGCCCAACCAAAGCAAATAAAACACACACACACCAAAAGAATATCCAATAAATAAGTATACACTACAAACTTCACTACAACACCAGCAAATAAATCACACGTGAACCATACCATCAAAAGGAAGGGCCCCAAAACTGGTCACTCACTCTAGGCAACGTCATAGACGAAGCACACGTCCTTACGGGTTGAGCACTGAAATGACCTGTTACATCAATAGATGTACACGCTGAATTAACACTCGACTAAGACAAAATAAAAACTGATTTATAAAATTTTAAACGGGAAGGAAAGAACAGTGAATGCTTCAACTGGTAGGGAAAACCATGCCTGTAAAACAAAAACATGACATTAACACCTTTCGGCTTCCCCCCCCCCCATGGGCATTAACGTAGCCTCTGTCCCAAACGATAAGTGCTGCTGCTCACTGCGACCGATAACTTGGGACTCACTGATGCATACTAAGTTCAAGGCCACATACCCGGTTCACTTTATACAAAACGCTCAGAGCCTCGCTGGACGACCGTCCGAACCGCAGCACACTAAAACCACAAATATGTACACTCCTATAATTTAAACAACAAGCAAACATGGCACTAATAGACATTCACCCATTCTGCCAGTGAATACTTTATAAACACAGCACATACCTGCATCAGATCTGGTTAACCCAACCTTTCGCTCTTCCGTGTGCCCGGAGGTGCGGACCTTAGTAAAAACTCTTCGCGTGCTACCGGCGTATCTCTTGGACCATAAGCCAAACGATAAATAATGTACGGACCTTAGTAAAAACTCTTCGCGTGCTACCGGCGTATCTCTCAGACCATAAGCCAAACGCTAGTTGGAGGCAAATCCCGCGACACTTTTAAAGTCGTGCCTACCCACGCAGCGTGACTCCCAGCTCCACCCTCCATACCAGGTAAATCCCAAGAAGGTGTATCCACTCGTTTAACCTGGTATTCTTAGTAGGGGGTCACATATATGTGGATTAACTGTGCAGCGAACAAGACCATTCTCTCCAGCATCTAAATCTCTGACGCTGAAAACTGCTATGGTTGTGCCAACGGCAACGTTCTCGTTCACTGGATTAGAAAATGACATCACACTAATAGTCGGTGCGTTATCATTTATGTCAGTTAATTCTACCGTTACTTTTGCCGAGTCTCCCAGACCCCCTTGGTCTTTGGCTTCTATGTCAAACTCAAATTTCTTTGTCTTCTCGTAATCCACCAGGCCATTTAAGGTTACCACACCAGTCCTTTCATCCAGCTTAAACATGTCAACAATGTTACTTTTAACATTAGCCAGGTTGTATGAAACTAAACCATTAGTCTCGCTGTCAGCGTCGCTTGCCTTGACAGTCGTAATGTATGTACCTCTTGGTGAATTTTCCGCTATAGTTGCTGCGTAAACAGTTTGATTAAAAATTGGTGCATTATCATTCACATCTAAAACAGTAACCTGTATTTTCATGTTACCGGATCTCTGCGGAGTTCCTCCATCTACCGCCGTAAGAGTGAGTGCGAGTCGCGGGTTTTGCTCTCTGTCTAAATGTTTCTGCAGCACCATTTCTGCGTATTTTAGTCCTCCTGGCCTCGCGTGCTGCTTTACTATAAAAAAATCGTTGGATGACAAAATGTATTTTTGAAGAGCGTTCATTCCTACGTCTGGGTCATCCGCGCTGCCCAGCAAGAAACGCGCTCCCGGTGTAGCTGATTCGCTTATTTCGAGATTAATTTCATCTTTCAGAAAGGTCGGAGAGTGATCGTTTACATCCAGTATTTCCACCGTTATATGATGCAGTTCCACTGGGTTGTCGAGGATGATTTCGAACGTGAAGCTGCACGGAGTAGTTTCAGCACAGAGCTGCTCCCGGTCTATTCTCTCCTTCACCACCAGCATCCCTTTGTCTGGGTTTAGCTCCGTGTATTCACCGTTTTCTTCGGACACGATGCGCGCCCGCCCCGATCGCATTCTTTTCAAATCCAGACCGAGATCATGAACGATATTCCCAATAACTGACCCTTTCTTCATTTCTTCTGGAACAGAGTACCGAATCTGAGTTAACACGTTTGTAAATGCATAAATAGTCATGACGAATAATACTTTCCATTGAAATACACGATGATAACGCCGTAAGTCGGATAAGAACGTAAGCTTCCGATTTCTGTTGTTCACGACCATATTTGCCACCTAAGTGCTTAACAGACTAGAATCTATTTGTAAACAAAAACGATGATCAAAGATTTCAAAGTTTTTAAATTAAAGAAATATCCGTTAATT
This sequence comes from Brachyhypopomus gauderio, assembly GCF_052324685.1. Lineage (NCBI taxonomy): Eukaryota > Metazoa > Chordata > Actinopteri > Gymnotiformes > Hypopomidae > Brachyhypopomus > Brachyhypopomus gauderio. Next base: position 10,876,635 of record NC_135220.1, on the reverse strand, counting down.
TCGTATAGCCACCGTGTCACGTCGTAGACAGCCCGCTCCAGCACGCGCTCAGTTAAAGCACACTGCATAAATATTTGGAGGCTGCGCTCGCTCCCTTATACAAGTACAGTTCATTGATCAACAGCGGCCCTTAGAGTCGAACAAGTGAAATAACACAAGGTTAAATAAGCCGAAACATGGGCAAGAAATGTTACGAGGAGTCATGTGTTTTAAACTTACAACGACTGAAACAAAATAATGTAATGGATTTCTGTAAATTTGAGACCACAAATAAATGAATGAATTGCCTTCTACAGTAGATATAACAGGATCTCAAAGGTTATCAGCACAACCCGACTAGGTAAGCAAAAACTGCAAAAACTGGGGTGTGTTGGAAAGCTGTAAGTGATGTGTAAGTGATGAACAAACTGAACCGCAAGAACCGCAGTCCTCCACATACTTCTAACGACCCTGTCGCTGTCCAGAGAATCTAGTGCTGAAATACGTAAAAAACTACGTATTGCTTATAACACATAATTTATTTTTTTCTAGCAGCATAGACATTGCATAATCAAAAAAATGGATGAACGAATAAATAAATAAATATATAGATAATAAAAAATAAATAAATAGAGATAACGGTTTAAATTCCCCAAATCTGCATCTTTTCAGGACATTTCATTTCAAATGTCATGGCCCTCTAGCTTCACAATCTGTATTTATCCCTGTCAGCTGACAGAGAACTGTGATAACAGAATGACTAGTTAAAATGAGAGGCTTATATCATATTCTACCAAACCATATGTTATTTATTATTCAGATATACTGCATTTTAAAAGATGATGTTGTCCACAGTAATCTATCAAAGTGCTTGTTGAATTAAAAAGCTTAAAACAGTAGATAAATTACAAAGCACATTCATAAAATATTGCTTAAATATATTCCACTGCAGAATGCACTTCTTTATATACATTGCTTTGAATAATTTAATGTATTCTTACCAATTGCAGGGGATCCTGATCTTCTAAGATGTCATTTTCTTTCACTGCATGCTGCAAAGTGCCTGTAAAACTTTGATCCATGACTAAAACCTTCTGGCCTCCAAGTGTAGAATATTTACAGTCACTTTTCCTGGAGTCAGTCGTCATGCACACGTCATAATTATACATGTGGGGCAGAGTTCCAGTAACTCCTGTGTCTGTGTAACCAGGTGGATAGTACGGAATAACTGGGAGATTGGACTGATAGAAGATGCGGGATTGTCTCCATCTGTAGATCTTCACTGATATTATAACAACTAAACATGTGATGAAAAGGAATGACACTGCCGCTAACGCTAAAACTAAATAAAATGTCAGGTCATCATTATATGTTTTGCTGTGTGTGAAGTCCGTGAATTCCGAGAGCACTTCAGGAAAACTGTCAGCCACAGCTACATTAATGTTGACTACAGCTGAGCGAGAGGGCTGTCCGTTATCCTCCACAACAACAGTGAGCTTTTGTTTCACAGCATCTTTATCAGTCACCTGGCGCACGGTTCGTATCTCTCCGTTCTGTGGACCCACTTCAAACAGAGCCCTGTCTGTGGCTTTCTGGAGTTTGTAGGAGAGCCAGGCGTTCTGTCCAGAGTCCACATCAACAGCCACCACTTTAGTGACAAGATAGCCCACATCTGCTGAACGAGGCACAATCTCAGCCACCAGAGAGCCACCAGTCTGTACTGGGTAGAGAACCTGAGGTGCGTTGTCATTCTGATCTTGGACCACGACTGTGACCTTCACTTCAGAACTTAAAGGAGGGGACCCGCCATCTCTGGCTGTTACATTAAAAGTTAATGTCTTCATTTGTTCATAATCAAAGGCTCTGGTTGCATGTATATCCCCACTGTCCGAATTTATGGATATGAAGGAATTTACAGAAGGGTTAAGCCTTGTATTATAATCCTCCAGGAAGTACGATATCCGCGCATTTGGGCCCCAGTCGGTGTCGTGTGCTCTGACTGTCAGCACTGCCACACCAGGAGAGTTGTTTTCGATTACAAATGCTGTGTATTCCTCTAAATCAAACACAGGCGGATTATCATTCACATCAGAAATCTTAACATTTATTGTTTTATTACTATGGCGTGCAGGACTTCCTTGATCAGACACCAGAATAGTTATGTTGTATTCCATCACACTTTCTCGGTCAAGGTTATCAGCTGTAATTAATGTATAGTAGTCAGTCAGAGAAGGCTCGATTTTAAAAGGCATGTTTTGATTTATTACGCACTGCACGAGCCCGTTTTTACCAGAATCTGCGTCATCTGCATTAATGACGGCTACAGTGGTTCCGGGTGGGGAATTCTCAGGAATGGTGTTGGAAAATGACATTAGCTGTATGGCGGGAGAATTGTCGTTTTCGTCAATAAGCTCTATAACTACTTTGCATGTATCTGAGAGACCACCCTGGTCATTTACCTTAATATTTAACTGGTATCCATTTTCGCTCTCATAATCTAACTTCTCCAGTACTACAATCTCCCCTGTTTCAGAATTAATCGCAAACAGATCTCTGGCTTCTTTAGTTGCTTGAGCGATCGAATAAGAGATTTCACCGTTTGCGCCTTTATCTGCATCAGTAGCGATAACAGTCGTTATGACGGCACCGACTGGAGAATTCTCCATTATTTCAGCTTTATAAACTGACTGTTCACAAACAGGTGCATTATCATTAACATCCAGCACGCTAACATAAATTTTTACCGTGCCAGATTTTTGAGGAGAACCGCCATCAGTGGCTATGAGAACCAAATTTATTTCATCGCGTTCCTCTCGGTTGAGTTCTTGCTGTAAAACCATATCTATATATTTACTTCCATCCGCCTGGTTATGTACATCCAGTTTAAAGTTATCGGTTGGGTGTAATTTATACGCCTGTATATGATTCAAACCTACGTCTTTATCTGCGGCGCTATCCAGAGGAAAGCGAGCTCCAGTTACAGCGTTTTCAATTATATCAAAGTGAACTGTGTCTTTAGGAAATACTGGTGCGTTGTCATTGATATCCTGCACTTCAACGGTTACTCGATACAGCTGTATTGGGTTTTCAATAATGAGATCAAAGCTGAAGCTACAGGGCGTCGTTTGCTTACAGAGCTCCTCTCGGTCTATCCTCTCCTTCACTACCAGAGCGCCTTTGTCTCTGCTCAATTCCACATATTGCCGACCGCCCTTTGTTACAACCCGAGCTTTTCCAGAAACGAGTCTACTTATCTCTATTCCCAAGTCCTTGGCGATGTCGCCTACAAAGGAGCCCACCGGCATCTCCTCCGGGATAGAATATCGCGCTTGGCAAAACACGACGTCAATCCCGCACACAGAGAGAAGGAAAATCGCGGTGCGCCATTTTATTATTATAGCAAAAGTCCAACGAGCACACGACGGAGAATAAAGCATTTTGATAATCCACGTGCCTTAGAAAAATATGATGTATTCAGAAAAAAACATCTTGTGAAGAGGTCACGTCAGAAAGTCAGTGCATGATACTGCAGTAGAGCGCCGTTTAAATGTCAAATAAATGGTGTGGTATTGAAATGTCAGTAACGGAAGCTGAGAGGAATCAGCGCCTCCCACTCTAAACAGACACGGTTCAACAGCGGCACTCAGAGTACACATGGTACAAAACATCTATTCAAGGCAATAGCACAGATAATACATCAGCCAGCTCTTTGTTCACCCTAAAACCGAAAATATTTTTTAAATATGGATTTTTCATTTCAGAAAAATGCACCGTAGCATAAATTCTTAAACTACATGACAATTGTCACAAGCCACACGATGAGCATTAACTGTTCATACAACCGCAACCTGCTGGCTCAACAACACACATTTACAATCCAGTCACACTAACAATGCAACTAAAACCACTGGAGCGATTTCAGGGCCACAGAGGAACAATCAGAAAACACGTAATATTTTTTACTCGAACTACAAACATTTCCGTCGTAAAAAACAAAAGCATAGTTCATAATCAAAATCTTCTCCACTGCTGTGAATTTCAATAAATGCATCGTAATAAACCTATTTTACGAAAGCTATCTTTAGGCATGACGTGTGCGCTGAGTCATCACCATTTTACGGAATCGTCTCAGTCTATTTTCTAAAGCACATGTCCTATAAATCCAACTACTCCGTAAAACCAAAATAAAGTGGAATAAAATTCAGATTCGGAAATGTTAATGTGGTAAATATTAATTCTTCGATCAATATTTTTATTTGTAATTCATTCATTGTAACATTTGCGTGATTATAATATTTATTCAGAGCCGGAGTGGCTAATCGGGAGATTCGGGAGGATTCCCGATGGGCCGGTTCATGTCAATCTCTAGTTTGGTCCGATTGGGATGGAAAAATAATTTTGGGCCGGATTTGCGCATGAAACTCCCAGGCTGAAAAAGTGGCCCACTCCGGCCATGTATTTATTTATTATATTATAATATTTTTTCCATTTACTGCGACCACGAGTGTTTTTTTAAATATTAGATTCTGCATTTCCCGCGCTAATAATGGTTCCGCCCCCTGGGGAATTTTCAGAGTGCGTTTGAAAGGAGTTTAACTCTATTACTGGTTATATACATTAATATCTTGAGAGAGTAGCTAAAGTTTCCCGACATCAAACACGTAAAATAAAGAGAATTACATGAAAATAAATTAGTAAATCCTAATTCCATCCATCGCAAGAAACTTATAACAACTGAAATTAGTAATGCATTGCAAACTATATTGTTTTGCATCCCCAAAGGCAATTACTGTAGTGCAATATATAAGTAAATATGCATACCTTCTGCAAAATGTAAAAGAAAGCACAACTTTTATTTACATTATGTAGTGAGGTGCGAGGAATTGTACTGCATTATGAGAAATGAAGATTGCCTTACCACTTCCGGGAAGTTTGGATCATCCAGAAATTCTCTTTCCTTCATTGCGCGCTGCATAGTTTCTGTCAAACTTTGATCCACCACTAAAACCTTGTGGCCTCCAAGTGTAGAATATTTACAGTCACTTTTCCTGGAGTCAGTCGTCATGCACACGTCATAATTATACATGTGGGGCAGAGTTCCAGTAACTCCTGTGTCTGTGTAACCAGGTGGATAGTACGGAATAACAGGAAGATTGGACTGATAGAAGATGCGGGATTGTCTCCATATGTAGATCTTCAATGATATTATAATATAGGGGTGATGAAAGATAATGCAGATAATGCTAAAACGAATAAATCATGTTGTAATTGTACTGATCTTCATGCATGAAGTCAACAACGACTTCTTTAGTGATGAGATGGTCCACATTTGCACAATCTCAGCCACCGGAGAGCTGCATGTCTACTGGGTAGAGACCCTGAAGAGCGTTGTCATTCTGATCTTGAATGTTAACATCAGAACTTAGAAGGAGGGATCCCTCCAAATCTGGCATCCTGATTCACAGTTAAAGTCCAGATTCACATAATCAAAGCCAGCCGAAGAAACCTCCGTGACTCCTGCCTTGTGAATTAATTGTTTTATCTTTATCGTGTAATGCAGACATGTGAAATTAAACTTTACCAGATTTTTTAAAGTGATCCTCATGTGTCACGAGAAATAATTGTAGTTAATTGTAGCTAATTGTATTTCTGCTGTGACGTCTTGTGTATTTGTGTCTTTTCTGTGGCTCTGCCTCGTGCGTCTCTCCCCAAATCCTTGGCAGTTCTGCCTGACAGATTCCTCTGGAATTTCTTGACAACAGACAATGTCCATTATGTGAATGCACAGAGTAACAAACTACCATGTGTCATCTTATCTGTATTACAGAGATCTGATGGCAGGACACAGCTGCAGGCTGCACACTGATACAGGAGAACATCTCAAGTTCTGCTCCCTCCTACACAAACAGCACTGGAACCAGACAGTAAAGGTCCTATAGCAGAACAGAACAACTCTCTTCACTAGCATGACTACTAGAATGACTTCAAGACATGCAGCCCTTCAAGCTCATCACTGACACTCTACAAAACGCTTGCACTGCTAACATGACAACAGACAGCATCCGATGCGAATACTAAACATATTAAATAGAATATGCCAGTTTAGCTGAGTTTATATTTCTATGGTTGTGGGAGCTGTAATACAAGCAAGCAATCTAGATTATCAAATGCCTTCAAGAAAATAATGAAAGCTGTTGTGGAAATAATGATTAGAATACTTGATTCTAGTCCACAATAATCAATAGAAGTAATGAAACACAAGGCCATTTGTTCAGTAGGATACTGTAGGATCATAGTGCATTTGCATTTTCCACATCAAACAGCTGTTACCTAAAATGCTGTCAACTTAAAATTCTGAAAATACACAAACATAACACCGAGTTCAAAATTAACAAATATATCTTTCAAATATTTTAATATTATTCTACATAAAAATCTAAGTACACTTGTGTCAATATTACAAAAAAATATGTGTAAGTTTAAACAATAAATGTATTTTCTACCATCTATTAGAAACATATTTTTAGAAACATACTTTTAGAAACATATTTTACTAAAATTAATGTTATAGTATAAAATTAATGTTATAATAAAAATAATTTGATATGTATCTTACCCTGCAAGACAATTTATCTTATTTTTAAAAAGTAATATAAACCAATATACTGTGTATATATAAACCAATCCAAATACTTCTCCAACAGGGAAGCTTGGAAGCTAGGTATAATGAATTATGCTCCCACACCCACATGCACACACACACAAACAAACAAACAAACAAACAAAAAAAAACAACAACAAAAAACTCATCTAAGACCCAAAAGACACTGAAACTAACTAATATACAAATTGTACTCTCAAAGCTATAGAAACTGCCCAAATCTCCAGAAGGATGTCTGGTAGTCCACATATCCTGCACACACTCACTGCTAACACGACACACATCAGCCACCTCAGCAGAAGAATCAATCACTGTAGGAAGAGTTTAGGCATTAAAAGAGAAAGAGAAATGACCCATACTAGTCTGTGCTGTGTTTCTATATGTTTACTGTGTACCGCAAATCACACCCTACACATGACGGTTGGAGTTTTGTGGGGGGACTTGTCTCACTTTTCAGTGAGAAACCTAAAAACAAGAGTGCAAGACTATGTGTGTGTGTGCATTTGTGTGTGTGTGTGTGTGTGTGTGTGTGTGTGTGTGTGTGCACGTGTGTGTGTGTGTGTGCACATGTGTAAAAGACAAAGACACATACACATTCAGAGAGAACTGGCTCCAATGCAGCTATAAAAGAAAAGTATGGTACGTCTGGTTCGCACCATAGCCACTATGGGAGGTGTGTGTGTGTGTGTGTGTGTGTGTGTGTGTGTGTGTGTGTGTGTGTGTGTGTGTGTGTGTGTGTTTACTCCTTGTGTAAGACAGATGCCATAAGACGTCATGCATATTTTTATAGGGGGGGGGGGGGACTGGAACACAAAATCAGTACAAAACCATAAAATTAAGAAGTGTCATGAATGATCAAGTTGATTAAAAGACGGGGATGTGATATATGAGCTACTGAAGTGTCTCTGGTGTTTCAGAGGTCCAGAGAGCAACAGAAGCAGAACCAAGTTGTGATGGAGGATCCCAAAGTTCTGTCTGTTAGCACAACACTGTTAACAGTAGCATCACAAGCTGTTTATGAAACAATACTGAGATTCTGCTTCCTTTTGGTGGATTATATTGTTAGGCAACTTTGATAATTAGCTACAGTTAAGGTAGCAGGAGGCCTTAATGTCTCAATGACCACCTGCTCCAGAATCTTGAGGATTCAAGCCAAACAGAGCAAATATCAAACACATATCTAAATAACTCTAACTGACCTCAAAGTTTTGCCCATTCAGGACACATCTATAGAGTCTGAACCACAGTAGGAAAAACAATTATAATGCAGCATAGCCCTACATAGTAAAATTAGTAGTAAACACCAGAGTTCATACACTTTTACTATAACTGTATAGACTTTTTACTTGTGTTTTCAGTGTGTACATGGCACTAGGGGAAATATGAAGTCAACATGCGCAGGAAGGTTTACGTCTTACCTGTTGCAGCAGAGCCACAGGTGTTCCACAGGTAAAGGCATGGAGAGGAAAGAGAAGAGTAGAGTGAGTCTCAAACAGAAGAGATGGGGGTTTTATTTGAACATTATTATTACTATTATTCCTCCTTACTGTGCCGCTTAGAGAGTGAACAAATACAAACACAGAATAATGTTCTAAAGGCAGGTAGCAGAATCATGACTATTACAGGAGTAAGACAAAAAGGTTTTTCAAGCATATTTTGTAGTTGCTTTGTCCAAATCTGGCCTGGCGATGCCTATAATATCCTGCAAACAAAACAAAGCAAAAAGAAAAAAAACAGGTAAACAAAGAAACAAACAAGCACAAGGAATTCAATCCCAGCAGAGCCGTCCGGACGAAGACAAAGACGCAGTCGTTTTGAGCTGGGGGCCGGATGCATTTGTCTACAGTTGGTGTTTTTACTCAGAATAGCACACACAGACCAGTATGTGTCATGGTTCCAGCACACACAGACCAGTATGCATCGTGGTTCCAGTATTCCACGATTTGTCACCCACAGAGAGAGAGAGAGGGAAAGACTCACTGAAATCTGGAGCCAAAGGTTTTATTGCACTGAATATGTTTTCATATGTATATGCATTCATGTTATGAAGCATGACCTAGATATCACTATGAAACCTGTTTGCCTAGCACAAGTATCCTGACAGCAGCTTTTAATGAAAAATAAGAAGCTGCACACAAACATGGCTGAATAAAGAAGAAGTGTGTGAATAAAGAAGAAGTGTGTGAATAAAAAAGAAGTGTGTGAATAAAGGGGAAGTGTGTGTGCTCTGAAACAAACACCTGCAATACACAAAAAGAGCCAGACGTACAAGATGGTGAAGGACAAATAAAGTATAAACCACACAAATACCAGTATAAACCATATAAAAACCAGTATAAAACATACAAATACCAGTATAAAACATACAAAAATTGCTACTGCAACTTTCAGATGTCCTTTTAAAGAGCAACACATTTATGATGAAAGCATCTGTAGAAATGATAGAATAAACAAATATCCTATAATAGTGGATGCGCTGCATTTTTTAGCAAAAAAATTATTAGAAAACTTAGAAGGATGGAAGATCATATGAATACTAAATTTGCATATTGGCACACCAATGCAACTAAGGCATGATTTATAAAAATTGATCAAGTATTTTCTCACCTCTTCAGAATCTGCAGTGCTCATATTTGGTGCAAAGGAATTTTTATTGTCTACATTCAGATTGCTGCCAGCAGGAAGCGTGTTGTCATTATAAGATGTGATGAACTTGAAGTCACTGGTGCGTGAGCCTGTTGTCAGATACGTGTCATAATTGTAAGAACTGCGGAGAGTTCCAGCTCCCTCCACCTCTGCATAGTTGGGAGGGAGATACGCACTGGGAATGGTGACTGCTCCATCAAACAACAGTCTGGGCTTTCTCCTGTGACAAAACCTCACAGCCACCATCAGAATGATGAACGTCAGGAAGAAGGTGGACACAGAAACCAGTGCGATGATCAAATACGATGTTAGTTTGGAGTTGCTCTCCTCATAAGTCATGTCTTTAAGTTCAGGAACTTCAGCCAGGTTGTCAGAAATAAGTAAATACACAGAGCAGGTAGCAGAGAGAGGGGGCTGTCCATTATCTTTCACTGAGATAATGAGGTTCTGCTTCATGCTGTCAGATTCAGTAATGTCCCTCAGTGCTCTGATCTCTCCACTATGGAGACCAATGGAGAAAAGTCCTGGATCAGTAGACTTCACAATCTGATACGACAGCCACGCGTTCTGTCCAGAGTCAGAATCCACAGCGATCACCTTGGAGACCAGAGAGCCTGAGAGAGCAGCTTTAGGGACCATCTCCGTCATTAAAGACTTTCCCTCAGGAGCAGGGTATAATATCTGTGGAGAGTTATCATTCTCATCTGTTATGAACACACTCACAGTCACGTTGCTGCTGAGTGGAGGAGAGCCATTGTCTCTGGCTACAACCTGGACTTTGAAGTTTCTGAACTGCTCATAGTCAAATGACCTCACAGCATGGATCACCCCCGTATCTGCATTAATGGATATAAATGAGGACACTGGGACACCGTTGACCTCACTGGACACCAGAGAATACAGTACTGTGCCATTCTGCCTCCAGTCTGGGTCTCCTGCACTAACAGAACACACAGAGGTGCCTGGTTTGTTGTTTTCTATCACATGGGAGCTGTAAGATTTCTGATCAAAAACAGGTGCATTGTCATTGATATCTGCTACAGATAAATGAATAGTCATGGAGGAGGATAATGGTGGTGATCCTCCATCAGTAGCAGTGATAGTGATATTATAATCTGTTTCTTGTTCTCTGTCCAGTATACTTGTGGTTGCCAAAGAAAAATAATTTTTAATGGAAGGATTTAATTTGAAAGGGACGTTTTGCTGTATGGAGCATCTGATCTGTCGATTCTCTCCTGAGTCTTTATCCTGAACATTAATGATGGCCACCTCGGTGCTTACAGCCGCATTTTCTGGTATGGGGTCGTTCAGTGACTTCAAAGTAATTCTAGGTGCGTTGTCATTTACGTCACTGATATCTATAATAATCTTCGCAGTGGTTGCTAAGCCTGGACCATCCTTAGCCTGCGCTCTCATTTCATAGTACGTTTCCTCTTCATAATCGATGTTTCCGACAACCTTAATTTCACCAGTTATCTTGTCAATAGAAAATAATTTTGCTGCTTTATCAGATATGCGACTGAATTCATAGCTCACTTCACCGTTCGCTCCCACGTCCGGGTCTGATGCGCTTACAGTAATAACTGTGGTACCCAACGGCGCGTTTTCAGCGAGAGTAGCCCTGTAAACAGCCTGACTGAAAACCGGAGCATTATCGTTAGCATCCAGCACAGTGATGTGGATAACTACAGTACCAGACCTTTGTGGGGTGCCGCCATCAGTTGCGGTAAGTACTAAATTAATTTCCTTCTGTTGTTCGCGATCCAATTCTTTCTCCAACACTAGTTCAGCGTATTTGCCCTGCTCCGCATTCTCGTGAACTGATAAAACAAAATGTTCGTTTTTTTCAATTGAATATCCCTGAACCGTGTTTTGTCCAACGTCAGAGTCGTGTGCTTCGTCCAAAGGAAAACGTTCACCTTTATCAGCAGATTCTCTGATTTCAAATGTAATCCGATCGTTAGGAAAACGCGGGGCGTTGTCATTTATATCTTCAATTTGCAGTGATATCCGTTGGACTTCAAGCGGATTTTCTAACACGAGCTCATAGTTCAGAATGCAAGACATTCTCGACCCACAAAGCTCCTCTCGGTCTATTGTCTCCGCCACGACTAGATTTCCACTACTCAGATTAATATCGCAGTAACGTTTCGTGCTGTCGTCTGTGTCTATTCGAGCCTTACGTGCCGATAATCGTTTAGCATCGATTCCGAGATCCTTCGCGACATTTCCGATCACAGAATGGCGCTTCGTTTCCTCCGGTACCACGTAACTCAAATCTCCACGAGCCGCGCATATGAAAATACAACTGAGTGGGAATAGAGTTATAAACATACACGTTCTCTCCATTATCATTATGTTTAGACGCCTAATTTGCTACAAACGTCGGTTATTAATCAGGATTCCTCTTCCTAAATCTCCTTCAGAATAAACACCCTGATACAGAGATGGTTCTCTGTGTTGGTTGGCGCTCGAGATTGATGTTGAATGGGAGGAGAATAAATTTAATTGTACTCCGTTGGTGAACAGCGACCCTTTGAGTATTGTTAGTATACTGCACTTTAAAGTTTTTCACTTTAACCTTCGCCTTCTGTTAGCTTTTTGGTCCCATCTGGGGGGCTAATGGGTACGTGTGGACCCGTGTTTTAAATCAGCCATAAGATACTCTAAAATCAATTAATTATCAACCAATTTGGTTCTTACCTTTTGTTTATCTTGTTAGGCTTCCTTATCCATGAAAGGATTGGTTTTAATTTTTTGTTGTGCCTCCCCTCCCTGGGCCTTTCTTTTGACCCTAACCTCTGATTCGTTATCAGAAAAGATATGATCCAGAGCTTGGCCAACATTAAATCTGCTTTTCATTGTTGCACTGGAGATGTGCACTCCACAAAAGGCCAACTCAAACTGACCTGGCCCTACATGTCTGGACATGTCCATCCTTCCCTTGCCTTTCGAAACAAGCAGAAATAGTAAGCTTAAATGCAAGATTTTTTATACCTGGGTCCACAGGTACCCTAACAATAGAAAGGTAACAATTTCAACAAAAGCATTTTCTAATTTAGTTAAAAAAAAAAATTAATGATTTTGTTTAAATTTAATTTCCTGACAAAGTCAAAAAATCTTGATGTTATAAACAAGTTTATGTAGTAGTTATAAGCATGTAAACTATACAAACGGGTCCGTCAGGACCCTAACACAAGAGAAATCTTTCTTTTTCTTGATGTGACAAAGTTTCATTTTGGCCTTTAGGCTGGCTGTTTATTTTGGGGTTATGTGTTGATTTTAGACAGAATAAGACATAACAAAAATAAAATATGTGCATTAAGTCAGGAAAACACTATGGAATTATGTGCAGTATTATATTTGATTTAAATAAATTCCAATTCACAAATTCTAGTTTTTTTTTTTTTTTTTAAGTCAGACGCTGTCCAGGAATGAAGTGCTGAACTGTTTGCTTCAGAGCATAGTTGTACACAAGGTGAATCAGTTGTTAAGTTATAGATCATTAAATTTATCAAGTGGTACACAGTTCCATGTCAGTGCTGTTGTTTTGAAATGATATAGCCTACCATTATTAATATCAACTTATTCAGCAACGTATGTAACATATGTCGGACTCCCTGTCGAATTAGACCGATGCCTGCCTTTATGACGCTGCCTTTGGAATGACGTTTAATTAGTCGCGCTCTTCTCAGTGTTTGTGTCCGCCCTTTCGCTCCTTGACGCCTGTGGCGTTATATGACTTAAACGTCAGCACCAAGGAGACAATATTTCATCGTTTTAAGTCCATTTTAACTACAGATTTAGACGTTTACCTCGGCGGTCTTGAAGTATCACAGTATGTACACAATTCATGCTTATTTGTTTTGGTTTGAAGTATAGAATTAGACATGGAAATATTTGGAAATATTACACTGTTTAGGTGATTTTTAACAAAAATGTCTTCAAGAACAGATTGCTTTCATGCATCTGTGATTTTAAAATATGCTTCAAAATATGTTGAAAGCTGTACAAAGATGTTCTTCTGCTCCCCATGTTTCAGTGTATAAAAATTAATTTGCTCAAAAGTATTGACATTGAATTTGCCTCACAAAAGTCGCTGCAACAACTTTCTTAAAAGAGAAGATAAGTATGAACTCTCACGTCACGTAATCTGATTTTTCTCACAAATGCCTTCACCTTACGTGACACTGTGCCTTTTTAAAAGGTCCATCAGCAGGATGTGTTCCGACTGTATGAGTTAAATGTGAAGTCACTGGTGCGTGAGCCTGTTGTCAGATATGTGTCATCATCAAACAGCAGTCTGGGCTTTCTCTTGTGACAAAACCTCACACAGCAATGCCAAAGTTTGTTCATAAAGTGCAGTGACATAGAACTACTCCACAGTATCATCATGAACAGCAGTGGAGATTCTGTCCTACAACATGCTGTAGCACAAAACCAGAAAGAAATCAAAGGAAGACAAGCGAGAAGTGAATAGAGCTCCACCACACATGGCAAGTTTCTGACCTAAACAACACAAAGTCTAAAGAGCTTAATGACAGTCTATAACATAATAAAGCAGATGGAGACATGAACATAAACAAATTCAAGTGCTTTCTGGCATGTGGAGGGATGTAATCAAAGTGGAGTCACTGTCCACAAGTTTAGTGCTGAAGAATATTTTATCAGCAATGAGGACAAAGAATGTTGAGAATATATTTGTTAGAAAGATCATTTATTTAGAACACATGATGTAAACGTAATAGTTAAAGCAAAATTAATGTAAGTTCATTCACAGATTGGTTTTAGAGTAACAGTTCATGTGTCAGTGTCAAATATGAAAGGAGCTTAAAACGAGACTGTAGGTCAGTTTATTCAGGAATGTATGGGAGATGGACTTCATTGCCCAGGGGACATTGCGCATGTGAGAAGACGCGCGGGGTTTCTGGGGTCTGGTTGGGCTTATATATATTTTTTACGTTGTGAAGGATGCAGACGATTCGAGTCAACTACCCGCTGTAAACGTGCCAAGTTTATTTTCAGTAAACAGTTTGAAACGGAGAGACGTCTCGTTTCATTATTTTTAGTCGCCAACACGATCAATCAGAACATTTTGGTGCCGAAACCCGGGAAGGTAGAACGAGATGGCTGACGAAGAGAGTGAAGAGAGACCACTCGCGGCGGAGCAAGGAGAAAGGGCGCGAAGAAAACGCCGGACGATTCGAAGCTCCGCTACGCGACTGATGAACCAGATTGACGCTGAATTGCGAAAAGAAGATGAACAGAGGGATCTCAATCGTGTGCGGGAGATGTTAGCAGTATTGTTAACAAAGGAGGACAGTTTGCGCGAGCTGGACAACATAGTGGAGGAACACACTTCACTGGAAGACATGGAGGCGGAGATTGAACTCGCAGAAGAGTATAGAGATCGCGTCATTGAGGTAAAAACGCGTGCTCATCGCGTGATCAGCGAGAACGTGAGTAACCCCCCACCTACTCGTCAAAGTGATGCTAGTAGTGCAAATAAACAGACAATGAGACTGCCAAAGTTACAAATTGACAAATTTAATGGAGATGTAAGCTCATGGCAGGAATTTTGGAGTCAGTATGAGACTGCTATTCATAACAACAGTGCACTCTGCCAGAAAGAGAAGTTTACCTACCTGAAAACTTATCTTACTGGAACAGCTGCAAAGTCAGTAGCAGGGCTTGCACTGACCGACAGTAATTATGACGCAGCTATTGATTTACTTCAAAGGAGGTTTGGAAGGAAGGATCTAATCGTAAATGCTCACATGTCAAAGCTACTGAATCTCACTCCTGTAAGGAAATCCTCTGATGTCACTGCCTTAAGACAGTTGTATGATGAATGTGAAGTTCAAACCAGAAGCCTAGAATCATTAGGAGTGGTATCAGACACCTATGGTGGAATGTTATGCCCAATATTACTCCAGATGATGCCAGATGACATGGCTCTTGAATACAGCCGTCAAAGAGGTGACAATGACGAGTGGAAGGTGGCCGATGTGCTTCAATTCCTTCAGAAAGAGGTTCAGACACGAGAGAGAACTGTACAAATGATGAAATCATTTAATCAGAGAGAAAACCAGTTCACAAACAAACTAAACAGTAAGTCACATTCAGCTGGTGACATGAAAGTAAAGAAACCAAACATGACATCTGCAGCTGCGCTACACGTTACTGAACAGAAAGTAAACAGTTGCTTGTTTTGTGATAGTGTTGAACACAAATCTGAGAAATGTCCAGACTACGATGTACCAGCACGCAAAGAGAAACTGAAGAGACTAGGCAGGTGCTTTGTGTGTCTAGGGTCCAAACACATTGCCAAGTTCTGCAGGACGAGGGGCGTGTCATGTGCCACATGTGGTGGCAGGCATCATGCAGCCGTTTGTGAGAAGAATCTGGCACCTCCACCTGATGTGTCGACCAACACAGACACACTCATAACCTCAGTAATTCCTCAAGCAGATAAAGCAGAGAACACGGTGCTGCTACAGACCGCCAAGGCATGGGCCATAGGGCCCACAAGCAGGAAGATGGTCCGCTGCTTGTTAGATGGAGGCAGTCAGGGGAGTTTCGTGCATGAGAATGTAGTGAAGGAGTTACAGCTACCTGTTACCAAACAAGGAACGCTTACTCTTCACACCTTTGGCTCCTCTACTCCAACGATGGTTAGTCGCAGCATAGTGAAGCTCAGCTTGGAGAATGTGTGGGATAAGCAGCAGAGAATTGAAATAGAAGCTGTTGTGACCCCACGAGTATGCACAGCACTGATGAAGGTTCCAGGTGAACACATACAGAAAGAGATGAGAAAAAGAGGTCTTCAATTAGCTGACTCTGATGGAGATTATAAACCTGAACTTTCTGTGCTAATTGGCTCTGATTATTACTGGCAGATAGTATCAGGCCGAGTTGAAAGACTGACCAAGAGCCTAGTGGCACTAGAGAGCACATTCGGATGGGCAGTACAAGGCCCAATGGCAGTGTCCAGTATGACGGAGTCAACATGCATGAACATACTGCTCAGCGACGAGGCACAGATGGACAAACAATTGCATGCATTCTGGGAGCTCGAGTCCCTGGGCATCACAAGTGAGAAGCCTGGGAGCCCAGAGGATGCGGAGGCACTGCAGCGGTTTGAAGAAACCTCTATTCTCAAGGACGGACGTTACGAAGTGGAGTTGCCATGGCGACAAGATCATCCACCACTTCAAGACAACTACCGCATAGCCAAACGGAGATTGGAGAGTTTGAGGAGGAAACTAAGCAAGGATGTCACACTGTACAGCAGGTACAACGAAGTCGTGGAAGACTACCTAAAGCAAGGAATGGCTGAGGACGTGCCGAAGGAGCATGCATCACTGCAAGGCAGCCAGACGTACTACTTACCCCATCATGCTGTATTGAGGGAAGACAAGGCGACAACAAAACTCCGAGTTGTGCTTGATGCTTCGTCTCACGAAGATGGAAGTCCCTCTCTGAACGACTGTCTCTTAACCGGTCCCAATCTGAATCCAGATCTGATGAGTGTCTTGATCAGGTTTAGACTGCATGAAGTGGCTTATATGGCAGACATCAAGAAAGCTTTTCTGCAGATTTCACTTACAGAAAGAGATCGGGACGCTGTAAGATTCCTGTGGTTCACAGGGCCACCCACACAGGAGAAGGACATGAAGCTGCGCACACTCATAATGACGAGGGTGGTGTTTGGAGCTTCGTCAAGCCCATTCCTACTCGCAGCCACCATTCGGAAGCATTTGAGACAGTACGAATTAGAACACCCAAAGGTGGTAGAAATAATCAGCTCCTCACTCTATGTGGATGACTTTATTTCAAGTTCAAGTGAGGTAACAGAGGCCTACACGGTAACAAAAACGGCCAAGGACATAATGTCTGAAGCAGGCATGCAGCTATGCAAATGGATGACAAACTCTCCTGAGCTCAAAGAAAAATGGCAGGAAAGCTCGATGGATTGTGCTGCTCAGCCAGAACCTCCCAGGTCCATTCTGAAGGTGCTGGGCTTGGTGTGGAGACCGGCCACTGATGACTTCGTGTTCGACCTCAGAGGGCTGCTGAATATTCTGAAGGAAAGGGAGAACACGAAACGAAGTGTTCTGCAGTCTTCTGCCCGAATCTTTGACCCATTGGGATTTTTGACACCCTTCACGATTAGGATCAAGTGCATGTTCCAAGAGATGTGGGAGAGAGGGCTCCAGTGGGACGAGGAGCTGCCACCCGATCTGACAAAGAAGTGGCAACAGTGGTGTTCAGAGCTCCCTCAACTGCACGAGGTGTCAATCCCACGGTGGTACAAAACGCGCAGGCCACAGCAGAGCAATCAAGTGCTGAAGCTACATGTATTCTGTGATTCAAGTGAAAGAGCTTACAGTGCAGTCGCTTATGTCGAAGGAGAAACAAGGGAAGGAGAAGTGACCATAAGCCTGGTCGCATCCAAGTCCAGAGTGGCCCCGCTTAAAAGAATGACCCTGCCACGTCTGGAGCTGATGGGTGCTGTGATAGCAGCCAGGTTGGGGAACACACTCATGAAAGCGCTGCAGCTCGACAAGACACAACTCAGACTGTGGACAGATTCAATGATAGTTCTGCACTGGATCCGCGGCTCTGCTCATAAGTGGAAACAGTTTGTAGCGAATAGAGTCACCGAAATCCAGACTCTAACAGACCCACAGTTTTGGTCTCACTGCAAGGGGAAGCTTAACCCAGCTGACCTTCCCACCAGAGGCCTAACTGTACAAGACCTGAAGCAGAGCACATTGTGGTGGAATGGACCTTGTGTTCTGATGACAGCTGATCACTTAGAGAGTACTCAGGAAGATGTTCAGGAAGAGGAGGTTAAATCTGAACTCCGATCCAGATATCAGATTGCGGTACAGGCTGTTCAGCAAGAGACAAACTTCCCAAGTCCTGTCTTATGTCTAGAGAAGTACAGCAAACTAAAAACAGTGCTCAGAGTGACAGCCTGGATCAAGAGATTCATCACCAACTCGCGTTCAAGATCTAAAGTGAGTGGTGAACTGACAGCGGAAGAGCTGAATGAAGTCGAAAAATACTGGACGAAGGTGATCCAGCGAGAGAGTTTCAGCTCCGAAATGGATCTGCTGATGGTAGGGAAATGCCCCAACACTGACTCCAGAATACGAGAGCTCAAACCATTTCTGGATGAAGATGCGTTGCTTAGTGTTGGAGGACGGCTACAACACTCTGATCTCTCTTACAGACAAAAACACCCCTGGATTTTGCCCAGCAAACACAAATACACGGAGATGGTGGTGCAGAATCAACATGAGCAAATATGTCATGCAGGTGTACAAGACACTTTAGTGCAGACTAGAGAGAAATATTGGATTCTTAAGGCACGGCAAGTAGTAAGGAAGGTTGTGTCCGCATGTGTATTTTGCAGGAAATTCAAAGCAAAGCCTGGACAACAGACTACTGCACCATTGCCAAGGGATAGAATAACAGAATCACCACCTTTCGAAGTTACGGGCGTGGACTTCGCCGGGCCACTGTATGTGAAGATCCAGAGCTCAATGGCGAAGGCATACATAGCACTATTCACGTGTGCTGTAACCAGAGCAGTCCACTTAGAGTTGGTCTCGGACATGTCTACGGAGCACTTCTTACTAGCTCTGAAACGATTCGTATCTAGAAGAGGAATATGTAAAGTGATCTATTCAGATAATGCCAAGACGTTTAAAGGAGCAGATCAAGATCTGAAGGAGCTCTGGCAACGAATTAAAGATCCACGACTGCGAGAGTTCTTCTCAGAGAAGGGCATAGCCTGGCGGTTCATCGCTGAAAGAGCAGCCTGGTGGGGCGGGTTCTGGGAGCGGCTAGTTAGATCAGTCAAAATCATCCTCAGAAAGGTGCTTGGTAGAGCTAAACTCAACTTTGAAGAGATGTGCACCATGCTGACTGAAGCTGAAGCCATAATCAACTCCAGACCGCTCACTTATGTGCCCAATGATGTGGACCAGCCAGAGCCACTGACCCCTGCCCACTTCTTGGTGGGTCAGAGACTGACATGCTTGCCTCCTAAGTCGTTTCCAGCTGAGATCAACCGTCCAACAGCCAATAAGGAGGAGATGACCAAGAGGTGGCGCTACAGACAACGACTCATGATCAACTTCTGGAACCGCTGGCAGAAGGAATATCTGCTGGATCTGAAGTCAGCTCGTCGCTGCGACACCCCACAGCCTTCCACGCTGAAGGTTGGAGATGTTGCACTCATTAGAGAAGACAACGCCCCCCGGCAGAGCTGGAAGCTGGGGAAAATCGAAGAGCTGTTTCCTGGTCGTGATGGCCTGGTGAGGTCATGTGCAGTCCGCACCAGCACGGGGACTGTTCTGCGGAGGCCCATCCAGCTTTTGTATCCTTTGGAAATTGTATAAACAGTGGTTTATGGGGGGGGAGGATGTTGAGAATATATTTGTTAGAAAGATCATTTATTTAGAACACATGATGTAAACGTAATAGTTAAAGCAAAATTAATGTAAGTTCATTCACAGATTGGTTTTAGAGTAACAGTTCATGTGTCAGTGTCAAATATGAAAGGAGCTTAAAACGAGACTGTAGGTCAGTTTATTCAGGAATGTATGGGAGATGGACTTCATTGCCCAGGGGACATTGCGCATGTGAGAAGACGCGCGGGGTTTCTGGGGTCTGGTTGGGCTTATATATATTTTTTACGTTGTGAAGGATGCAGACGATTCGAGTCAACTACCCGCTGTAAACGTGCCAAGTTTATTTTCAGTAAACAGTTTGAAACGGAGAGACGTCTCGTTTCATTATTTTTAGTCGCCAACACGATCAATCAGAACAAAGAATGAAATGTAAATATTATGATCAACATGCAGATACTACAGCAAATCTGAAATAAAATATGTATTCCATAAAAAATGTTTAAAATTAGGAATGCCATTATAGTATAGCATATAGAACATGATTATATTAGAAGAAAGGCTTACCTCTGAATCTGCCACAGCAATAATCAGAGAACTGTCTTTAAATTGATCATTTAGATCCTTCTTCATTGTATGAGTTGAGGGCAGCGTGTTGTCATTATAAGATGCAACAAACTTGAAGTCACTGGTGCGTGAGCCTGTTGTCAGATACGTGTCATAATTGTAAGAACTGCGGAGAGTTCCAGCTCCCTCCACCTCTGCATAGTTGGGAGGGAGATACGCACTGGGAATGGTGACTGCTCCATCAAACAACATTCTGGGCTTTCTCCTGTGACAAAACCTCACAGCCACCATCAGAATGATGAACGTCAGGAAGAAGGTGGACACAGAAACCAGTGCGATGATCAAATACGATGTTAGTTTGGAGTTGCTCTCCTCATAAGTCATGTCTTTAAGTTCAGGAACTTCAGCCAGGTTGTCAGAAATAAGTAAATATACAGAGCAGGTAGCAGAGAGAGGGGGCTGTCCATTATCTTTCACTGAGATAATGAGGTTCTGCTTCATGCTGTCAGATTCAGTAATGTCCCTCAGTGCTCTGATCTCTCCACTATGGAGACCAATGGAGAAAAGTCCTGGATCAGTAGACTTCACAATCTGATACGACAGCCACGCGTTCTGTCCAGAGTCAGCATCCACAGCGATCACCTTGGAGACCAGAGAGCCTGAGAGAGCAGTTTTAGGGACCATCTCAGTCATTAAAGACTTTCCCTCTGGAGCAGGGTATAATATCTGTGGAGAGTTATCATTCTCATCTGTTATGAACACACTCACAGTCACGTTGCTGCTGAGTGGAGGAGAGCCATTGTCTCTGGCTACAACCTGGACTTTGAAGTTTCTGAACTGCTCATAGTCAAATGACCTCACAGCATGGATCACCCCCGTATCTGCATTAATGGATATAAATGAGGACACTGGGACACCGGTGACCTCACTGGGCACCAGAGAATACAGTACTGTGCCATTCTGCCTCCAGTCTGGGTCTCCTGCACTAACAGAACACACAGAGGTGCCTGGTTTGTTGTTTTCTATCACATAAGCACTGTAGGATTGCTCTCCAAATACAGGGGCGTTGTCATTTACGTCTGATACTGTTAAATGAATTGTCTTGAAGGAGGATAATGGAGGAGATCCTCCATCAGTGGCAGTGATAGTTATATTGTAATCAGACTCTCTCTCTCGATCCAGCAGATTTGTTGTTACCAGAGAGAAATAGTTTTTAATGGATGGGTTCAATTTAAAAGGAACATTTTGCTGAATGGAGCATCTGATCTGTCGATTATCTCCTGAGTCTTTATCCTGAACATTAATAATGGCCACTTCAGTGCCCACAATGGCATTCTCAGGCACAGGATTATTCAGAGATGTAATAATGATTTTTGGAGCATTATCATTTACATCCATGATTTCTATAACAACATTCGCTGTGGATGCTAAACCAGATCCATCTTTGGCTTGTACTTGAATTTCATAATATCTTTCTTCCTCGTAGTCGATAGGTCCGTTAACTTTAATCTGTCCAGTAAGTTTATCAATAGTGAATAGTTGTGCTCCACTACCAGCAGTGCGACTGAATTCATAAGTAACTGCTCCATTTGCTCCTTCATCAGCGTCTGATGCGCTCACAGTAGTTAGTTCTGTACCCAACGATGCGTTTTCAGCCAGAGCGATTTTATATACCGCCTGAGTAAAAACCGGAACATTATCGTTAGCGTCCAGCACAGTGACGTGTATAATAGCAGACCCCGATCTCTGAGGAGTCCCTCCATCAACTGCGGTAAGAACCAAATTAATTTCCTTCTGTTTTTCACGATCCAGCTCTTTATCTAATACAAGTTCAGCATATTTGCCTCCGTTCTTCTTATTATGTACAGACAATACAAAATGTTCATTCTTCTGGAGCGAATAGACTTTAATTCCGTTTTGATCGATATCAGAATCGTGAGCTTCATCTAAAAGGAAGCGCTGCCCTTTTGAAGCGGATTCGCGAATTTCGAATGTAATGTGCTCGTTAGAAAATTCTGGCGCATTATCATTAACATCGTCAATATTCAGTGAAATACGGTGAACCTCTAGAGGATTTGCCAACACAAGCTCATAATTCAACATGCAAGTCATTCTAGAGCCACAAAGCCTCTCTCTGTCGATTGTGTCTGCTACAATCAAATCTCCAGTACTCAGGTTAATGTCAGTATACCGTTTCCCGCTGTCCTCCGTGTTTATTCGGGCCTTACGTGCTGATAATCGCTGAGCATCGACTCCAAGATCTTTAGCAATATTCCCGATCACATACTGCCGTTTGGTTTCCTCTGGAACTGTATAGCTCAGATCTCCTCGGGCGGTACGCAAATCACATAAAAATAACACTAAGAGCAGAGAAGATAACGGCGTTGAAAGCTTCGTACATCCCATATTGTCAGATTTCAAATGATGACCTCTCGATTAATTCCGCTTAACGTTGTTAATAGTGTTTCTCAATATTTTATACAATAAAGTATTCGCGTGATAAAAAACCAGACTACTCCATTTTGTCTCGCGATTGGTTTTGCACTCATAGAAATGTGCAGCTGAATATTTAAGAGATGGACGGAAAGATGTGGGAGATACGCTGAAGTGATGGTGAACAGCGACGCTCTGAGTGTTTTAAGTTTACTACAAGTACCGCAAGCCTACTAGGTTAAAATATTTTAGTGAGACAAGCATGTTTTTCAAACAAAAATATTTTCACTTGATTGTAAAAAAATGGGAATAAAAAAATTCAAGTATTATTTATGACAGTGTAGAAGTCATTAGAATGATTAACAGAGATTCCCGCATTTGGTATATCTCTATCTAGACTTACAGTATGAGCGTTGTGAACGCTTACGGTGCTGAAGAGCATACAGACAGAAGAGGAAAATTGCTGCTCAATTAATAACAATAAAGGGAGTAAATGACAATATTCATTGTTGCTTTGTGACGTCACAAACCACTGAACAAAAGTAACAACCGACGAACAAAGAACAACTGCAAATCTCTGAAGATGTAGTTTAACTCATGGAGATGAAATTCGACTCTGTGTAGAATGCAAGATAAAAACAAGAATCGCAGATAAACACGTTGTAATGACGATGCATCGTATCCAGTGTTTTTGTTTCAATGTTGGTGCAACATATGACGTTTCATTCTGGTAGGGTTCAAGTTTATTGCCTTACAAATCTTTATGCTCAGAAAAAAAATGATCGGACCAGGACCTATTGTTTCAGCACCACGGAGAGCTCCCATACGACTTCATTTTTGCACTGCAGATTTCGTCAGTTAACTGTTTTAAGAACTTGACAACGCCGACGTTAATATCCTCTACTTTCCTGCTTTTCTACCTCAAATACTATGAAACATGTACTAATTGACGGTAACACATATTTGCTAATAATTAATGGACAACATCACACACCAGAAAAGATTATAAAAAGCAGAAAATCAACTCCTAATTCGAAGAGAGTTTCCAATATTACGATAAAAAACAAAAACATCTGATGGTGAAAAACGCTTTGGATTAAAAGATTCATGATAAAGGTTATGTGTATAAATTACAATGTAAACATACATCATCTTCACATGATGAATTACTGGTGGTGGTAACATTAAATGTTTCAATTATATTTGCAGAGGCTAAACTATTCCTTGGATTTGCAATATATTTAGTTTAAAATCACAAGTTTAAGAAAATTAAATTCACAAACACTACAGTTTTGCATTAAGCTGTGTTGTGCAACATGGTAAACTGGTAAACATTTCAGTCAGAAATGTTAATTATTACATCTTTAAAATCCACATTGTCACAACAAATCAAAATCTCCACACAGTTAATGGCAGAGCTAGACTGTTTTTCAAGGGGTGGCCAAAGGGTGAGCAAGGCTTTATCAGAGGGGTCCATATACAAATGATGAATGAAAGGAAACAAATATTTCTTACACACACTCAAATTAAAATGGTTTATTTGACAAAGATTTACCATGACCAAACAAGATGTTAAAACGGCACCATGGAACAGTGAACATGTAAATGTAATCTCAGAGCACAGAATATGACTAAAAACAAATTCTCAAAAATAAATAAATAAAACCGGCTCTAAATAGTAAACTGCAAGACAATACCACCAGAGGTGACCAGCATTACCCTGGTGGTATTTACAAAGGTTTGAGAAACACTGCTGTGGTCAAATAAGCTTTGAATGGTAACAACATACTGCAAACTCAAAGCAAAGATACACTCAAGCATAAATCTCCGATTTTGGTGGTAGGAAGTAAAATGTTTTACAAAGTCATCCATGCTGAGGGTATTTGCCCTCCTTGACACAACACTGAGAATGCCAAGGTGACAACCTATCATCAGCTATAGTTCTAACGTGGTTTTGATCAGTTTGCGAGCAGAAAAACATCACTCACAGGAGCAGTACTGATAGGATAGCAACTGAAATCTTACAAAGTAAGATTCCAGGAACACAACAAAATCAAGTAAAGTAGAGGGTTTCTCTAACCCACCTTTTCTCTCCTCAGAAGAAGCTGTCTGGTTTGGTGAACCTCATGTTTCAGATCTTTTAGATCTGACTCAAATGTCTGCCCAAAGACAAAGTGGTTCCTCTTTCAAGAATAATGGGCTTTTGGGGACTAGAGACTGAACCCCTAGCATTATCTTCTGTGAAATGCACCTATCAAGTTCAGCTGTGAGACAGTCAAATATCTGATAAAAGACACTGTTAAAATCCTCATTACTTTGGTCACTGTGCCTCTGTCCTTCAGTTGTAATTACCAGTGACTTCTCCATGTTGTTCACTGCTGCTGGGTTCTGTCTGGTCTTGCTCTGTCCCTGGTTTTTACTTATTTAAGAAGAAATGGGACACATTCCCTTTTCTCTTCATTTGGTCTCTACACAAAATAAGACATCCTGGTATCTAGACTCCATGACTGTTTGGCAGAGACAACACCATTTTAATTATTATTTAATCTATAGTTATTAGTTTTCCATAGCCAACTAACATAATACTACATTTAAAAAGATGAATTGATTAATATAACTAGTTAGGTTATAATTAAAAGCTTTCAGATGACATAGCCTACTTACATTTCAGTCAATATTAAACTAACAATAATGGTTTTTCACAAATACTTACCACACACATTTCAATCAACAGCTGGGAGATAAAGGCTTGCTAAATGATTAAAATATTACATGTGCACTAAACTATATGTTTAAAGAATCCGTGTAAAACAGGATCTATCAGCACTAGAATGGCTCATTTAAATAATAAACGAGACACTACAAAGCTGTGCACAACCAGTTGTTTTTTTTTTTTAAGTAATGTTTGACAACTGCCACCTCTCATTAGGAATGTAATACAGCGGTAAAATATTGTACAATCTCCTAAGTATTATAATTTTAAATGACCATTTCCAGTGGGGTGGCAGTAGGGGTGGCAGTAGGGCAGTAGAGGGCAAATGCCACCCCTGCCACCCCTTTGGCTCCGCCACTGCACACAGCACCATGAACAGAAGTAGTTCACAGTGACTCACTTTTTTCCAAAGACACTTTGCTTTGAGACTTTTATCTTCGAGTACCAAATCAACAATTAAGAGCCAACTAGATGCAAAATACTTTTATCAGCTTCAGTTTCAGTAGAATTGAGCTGAAATGCCCACAGTCATGAACGGGCATCAAACCCACGACCCTCAGACACAGCCACGTACTAAGACAGCTCTGTAACGACTAACATTATACAAAAATAATACAATCATTCCTGATTAATTTATAAAGTGATAAACAGAAGTCCTATATCCTGCAGAACTTGTAGGAATTATGTGTAATTAACTATACATGTTAGTTATTTTTGTAGGTATGATTGTCAACTGTCTGGAACAACTTCAACATCTTGAACAACAATCTTTACTATTTTCTATCTTCCTCAAAAGGATTTTAATAAACATTTAAACAGACACAGCCAAGATAACAAAGCCATACATGTTACATCCCTGATCACGGATCAGCTGAATGACTGCTTTACATAGCATGACACAATGAAAGAGATTTACAGGAAATATTTAGGCTAAAACCTAAAGTGTGAATATTCTAAAAGCATCTATCAACCAGAAGACACAACGCTTCAGAGAACCATGTTCAAATCCTCATTAGTATATTAGAAAATGTGTATAAAATGTAGGTACTTAAAAAAAACTATTAGATCCAACTAATAGATCAAACACCATCTTTGATATGAATCATTAGCACCAAACATCATACTGACCAATGACCAGCAACAGATGCAAAATACAAACACAGCAACATCTCCCACAGAAACCCTCACAGAGCTCTCTCACAAGAAACAGAGAAATTCTGTGTCATAACTATTAACTAATAGAGAACGCAACAGACTTTCATATTGACAGGATACCAATTGTGAGAATCACTGCAATAAATGAAATTATTTAAAACAAATATAGGGGAAAGCCAGAAAACAATTACAATTACACCGAATCTGCAATTAAGCTTCTGAAAAGCATAGGGAATATCAAATTTACTCTCTATAATTCAGCAAGGGCTTACCTCTGAATCTGATGAAGCAACAATGAAAGAATTCTCTTCAAATGGATCATTCTGATTTTGAATCCTGTTGAGAGTCTGAGCTGAGGGCAGCGTGTTGTCATTATAAGATGTGATGAACTTGAAGTCACTGGTGCGTGAGCCTGTTGTCAGATACGTGTCATAATTGTAAGAACTGCGGAGAGTTCCAGCTCCCTCCACCTCTGCATAGTTGGGAGGGAGATACGCACTGGGAATGGTGACTGCTCCATCAAACAACAGTCTGGGCTTTCTCCTGTGACAAAACCTCACAGCCACCATCAGAATGATGAACGTCAGGAAGAAGGTGGACACAGAAACAAGTGCGATGATCAAATACGATGTTAGTTTGGAGTTGCTCTCCTCATAAGTCATGTCTTTAAGTTCAGGAACTTCAGCCAGGTTGTCAGAAATAAGTAAATATACAGAGCAGGTAGCAGAGAGAGGGGGCTGTCCATTATCTTTCACTGAGATAATGAGGTTCTGCTTCATGCTGTCAGATTCAGTAATGTCCCTCAGTGCTCTGATCTCTCCACTATGGAGACCAATGGAGAAAAGTCCTGGATCAGTAGACTTCACAATCTGATACGACAGCCACGCGTTCTGTCCAGAGTCAGAATCCACAGCGATCACCTTGGAGACCAGAGAGCCTGAGAGAGCAGCTTTAGGGACCATCTCAGTCATTAAAGACTTTCCCTCTGCAGCAGGGTATAATATCTGTGGAGAGTTATCATTCTCATCTGTTATGAACACACTCACAGTCACGTTGCTGCTGAGTGGAGGAGAGCCATTGTCTCTGGCTACAACCTGGACTTTGAAGTTTCTGAACTGCTCATAGTCAAATGACCTCACAGCATGGATCACCCCCGTATCTGCATTAATGGATATAAATGAGGACACTGGGACACCGTTGACCTCACTAGGCACCAGAGAATACAGTACTGTGCCATTCTGCCTCCAGTCTGGGTCTCCTGCACTAACAGAACACACAGAGGTGCCTGGTTTGTTGTTTTCTATCACATAAGCACTGTAGGATTGCTCTCCAAATACAGGGGCGTTGTCATTTACGTCTGATACTGTTAAATGAATTGTCTTGGAGGAGGATAATGGAGGAGATCCTCCATCAGTAGCAGTGATAGTTATATTGTAATCAGACTCTCTCTCTCGATCCAGCAGATTTGTTGTTACCAGAGAGAAATAGTTTTTAATGGATGGGTTCAATTTAAAAGGAACATTTTGCTGAATGGAGCATCTGATCTGTCGATTATCTCCTGAGTCTTTATCCTGAACATTAATAATGGCCACTTCAGTGCCCACAATGGTGTTCTCAGGTACAGGATTGTTCAGAGATGTAATTATGGGTTTAGGGGCATTATCATTTACATCAGTGATATCTATAATGACACTGGCAGTGGATACTAAACCAGATCCATCTTTGGCCTGCATTCCAATTTCATAGTATGTTTCTTTTTCATAATCAATGTCTCCAATTACCTTAATTTGTCCAGTATGTTTATCAACCGTGAATAAATGTGCTGCATTATCATCAATGCGACTGAATTCATAAGTTACTGCTCCATTTGCTCCTTCATCAGCGTCTGATGCGCTCACAGTAACTACTTCTGTACCCAACGGCGCATTTTCAGCCAGAGCGACTTTATATACCGCCTGAGTAAATACCGGAACATTATCGTTAGCGTCCAGCACAGTGACGTGTATAATAGCAGACCCCGATCTCTGAGGAGTCCCTCCATCAACTGCGGTAAGAACCAAATCAATTTGCTTCTGTTTTTCACGATCCAGCTCTTTATCTAATACAAGTTCAGCATATTTTCTTCCGTTCTTATTATCGTGTACAGACAAAACAAAATGGTCGTTCTTCTGTAATGAATAGTCTTTAACGCCGTTATGTCCGATATCAGAGTCATGCGCTTCATCCAATCGGAAGCGCTGCCCTTTCAACGCGGACTCGGGGATTTCGAACGTAATGCGCTCGTTAAGAAATTTTGGCGCATTGTCATTAACATCCTCAATATTCAGTGAAATACGGTCAACCTCTAGAGGATTTGCCAACACAAGCTCATAATTCAACATGCAAGTCATTCTAGAACCACAAAGCCTCTCTCTGTCGATTGTGTCTGCTACGATCAAATCTCCAGTACTCAGGTTAATGTCAGTATACCGTTTCCCGCTGTCCTCCGTGTTTATTCGGGCCTTACGTGCTGATAATCGCTGAGCATCGACTCCAAGATCTTTAGCAATATTCCCGATCACATACTGCCGTTTGGTTTCCTCTGGAACTGTATAGCTCAGATCTCCTCGGGCGGTACGCAAATCACAGAAAAATAACGTTAAGAGCAGAGAAGATAACGGAGCTGAAATCTTCATACATCTCATATTGTCAGATTTGAAATGCTGACCTCTTGATTAATTCCACTTAACGTTGTTAATATCGTCTCTCAATATTTTACACAAAACGTATTCGCGTGATAAAAGACCAGACTACTCCATTTTGTCTCGCGATTGGTTTTGCACTCATAGAAATGTGCAACTGAATATTTAAGAGATGGGCGGAAAGCTGTGGGAGATACGCTGAAGTGATGGTGAACAGCGACGCTCTGAGTGTTTTAAGTTTACTACAAGTACCGCAAGTCTAGTTCGTCAAAAGACTTAAGCGAGACAAACATGTTCTTTAAACAAAAAATAATAATTTCACTGGATTGTGAACTTAATTGGAACACTTAATAAGAACATCAACTGCTATTCATGACAAAGTGCAGAGGTCATCAGAATGATTAACGGAGATTACCGCATTTATGTCTATCTATACTTACAGTATGAGCGTTGTGAACGTTTACGGTGACCGCTTCAGTAAGAGCATACAGACGCTAGTGGAAAATTGCTGTTCAATTAATATCAATAAAGGGAATTAATGACTATATTTATTGCTGATTTATGACGTCACAAACCATTGAACAAAGTAATAACCGACGAACAAAGAACAATTGCAAATCTCTGAAGATGTAGTTTAAATCACGGTGATGAAATTCGACTCTGTGTAGAATGTAACACAAAAACAAGAATCGCAGAGAACCACGTTGTAATGTACAGTTCATGGAAGCAAGTGTTTACGGTTTAATGCTTGTGCAAAATGTGACGTTTCATCTTCAGTGGCCTTACAGTACTATATGTCCTCAAAAGAATAGATGGATCAGACCTTATAGTTTCAGCACCACGGAGAGCTCCCATTCCGACTTCATTTTGGCACTGCAGATTGCGTCAGATTTAACTTATTTTAAGAACTTGACAACGTCGACGTTAATATACTCTGGTTTCTGTTTTTCTACCCAACATATTATGAAACGTGTAGCACATTAATAACAAATTATTTATTCATAACCTCTAAAATCTAATTTTAAAATTAACGTAAAAGAAACAACCAATTGCAAGACTCTTACAGGAACATGTGTTTTTAAGCACATTGATAAAATTCAACAACTTGTAGAATGTAAAATTAATATAAAGAATCATAGAAAACTGAATTATTATCTGTAAATGTATTGTAAATGTATGTCCCATTTTTTAACATATGTGTAAAATATCGTTCCATACTGAGACAGTTCATTAGTTGTCTTAAACAACTGTATATGTCTACAAGCAAAATAAATTGATTGTAACATATTATGGATTCTGTCAGGCTTCAGTTTTTTAAACAGAACAACATTGTAAAAGCATTTCCTGTTTTCCCATTCAAATATTTTATCCAATATATCGTAATAGCAGGGAACATGCACTTTCTGATTAGTGACATGTAAGAATAACCACCATCTACAGTTGTAAACGATCAAACAGCAAAACTTCTCTAAATTCTGTAGAAGTTTCCAATGTACTGCAGAACAAAATCATGTTCTAGTGAAAAACACGTGTCACTCATCAATGATCATATAGCAACAAATTGTCACGGAACAGCTCCGGACCCTTCCCTGTGGGCGTGTCATATCGTCGTCTGCGTGCGGTTATGTCCATGTTTGTACTTCTGTGGGTGTGGGTTGTTTGTGAGCGTGTTCGTTTGTTACACCTGTGCCTTGTCTCGAGGTCACGTGGGTCTGTGTAACTCACCTATATAATGTGCGTTCGCGCAGTGTCCTGTGCTCGTCTTTGTCTAAAGCTACGTGTCTGCGTGAGTGTGATTTAGTGCTGCTCGCGCTCCATCCGGAGCTTATACGTCTATTTGTAATAAAACTTATGAGTTCACCGTAATCGTCTTGGTGTCTGCCTCCTACACCCGGACGTTACAGAAAGACGAGCCACAAAAGAATGCCAGGATACGCCACCCGTGCACCGAAGGGGAAGAGAAGAAGCCGGCACCATCACGGCTCTTCCCCATTCCGACACCGCGAAGCCCCCGTCACCGAGCAGGAGATGAAGCAGGATCCCCTCTGCGCAGCTCAAGAGTCGGAGGACGCGGAGATGGCGGAACACTTCTGCCAATCCGCGGTGCGCATATGGGAGGAGAAACACCCCCCTGCGTCCCTAGAGCCGCCACCTACTGCGGTGGGCAGCTGTGTGTGGAGGGAGGGGGAATTCAAGCCTCAGCGCGCGGCTTCTCCCGTGTGTGTGCCGGAGAGCGCAGAGGAGAGGAGAGACGAGGTGTTTTTCCAGGTGGCGTGGAGAGAGGGACTCCGCACGACAATGCGCGAGACCACCCCCCTGGCTGATACCGCAGAGGACCCGCTGATTGTTTACGTGGGGATGGTGAGTGCCCGCCCTCCGGAAGACGAGTTCGGGAGTGAGGACTCGGAGGAGGAGGAGAAGGAGGATGGAGCTGGCTACTCACCTTCCATATACACAACGCCGACAGTGTATTACAGAGAGGAGAGGGAAGACATCAGCCCCCCGCCGTCGGAGTGGTCGGAGACTACCGAGCACCCCGGTGAAGAGGAGAAAGAGGTAGTCAGCCCCCTTCCGTCGTTATACTCAGCCCCCTCTGAATGTTATGGGGAAGACGAGGGAGACGTCAGCCCCGCTCCGTCGGTATGCTAACCCCCTTCGGGAGACAACGAGCAGGGCGAGGAGAGTGAGGGGGAAAGCCCTCCATCAGTATGTTCGGTCCCGACCGTGTATAAAGGGGGTGGTAGCGGATCGGACAGTCCGTCCGCGTCAGAGAGTGGGGACTCCGAGGAGGAGGAGCCCATGGAGCTCTCTCGGTGCGAGACCCCCGCTCGGTCCATGGACTGGAGCGTGGCCGAGGAGGAAGAGCCGGCGAAGGACACCACCTCCGATACCAGATCCAGGGGAGGCTGGCCTGGCGAAGGAGGGGCTTCCTACGGGGGGTTCCCTGAGAGGGGGGAGGAGCGCCGGCAAGCTTATAGGGCGGCAGGCCCCTATGGCACTCCCGGAGGAGGGAGCCGCGGACCTGGGAAGAAGGTGGCCGCGAGACCCGCCGGTCGCGCTGCCTCCAAGTGGTCGACAAGTCGCGCTGCACCTCGCACGTCCGCCGGTGGTGCTGCCTCCAAGCGGTCGACAAGTCGCGCTGCACCTCATGCTTCCGCCGGTGGTGCGGCACCTAGCGGTGAGAGGGCGGAACAGGCAGGAGGAGTACCGCCGTCTGCAGAGTCTCCAGCCCCCGGGGCTTTCTCGCCGCTACAGGCTTCGCCCAAGGCGGGAGGCCTGGCTCCGGGGATGAATGTCTGTGTTCCTGTGTTTTTGTCCCAATGTGTCTCCCGAACCCACTGTTCCCGTTTGTGCCCTTTGTGTTTACTGTGCCGGTGTGCGTGTTTGTACTCGTGCCCGTGTTTAATGTTTTTTCCCCTGTCTTCCCAGGGAGGTTGTGCTAGAGCTGTTCGCGGCGGTTCCTGCCGTCGGGGGTGACGGCTCTCGGAGGCCCGTGATCCCAGCGGCTCCGGACCTGCCCGTTGGTGTTGGTTCGGGGCTTTCCAGCTGCGCGGGACGCTCCGGGAGTAGCAAGCCCCTGGTGGAGGGTTCTGTCACGGAACAGCTCCGGACCCTTACCTGTGGGCGTGTCATATCGTCGTCTGCGTGCGGTTATGACCATGTTTGTACTTCCGTGGGTGTGGGTTGTTTGTGAGTGTGTTCGTTTGTTACACCTGTGCCTTGTCTCGAGGTCACGTGGGTCTGTGTAACTCACCTATATAATGTGCGTTCGCGCAGTGTCCAGTGCTCGTCTTTGTCTAAAGCTACGTGTCTGCGTGAGTGTGATTTAGTGCTGCTCGCGCTCCATCCGGAGCTTATACGTCTATTTGTAATAAAAGTTATATGTTCACCGTAATCGTCTTGGTGCCTGCCTCCTACACCCGGACGTTACACAAATAATATATTCAAGCTGCAATGAAAAATACACACCGTGTGTACACTACGGATGATTGGTGGAAACACTAAATGTTTAAATGAAAAATTCAAATTAACAAATATGTGAAATAAATGTAGTAATACTTCATATGTCCAAAGACATGCAGATCAGAAACACTGCACTTGTGCACTAAAAGGCACGAGGCTGATTGAAACATGGCAGTAAATGGTTAAAAGGTAGATTCAGGACTTTGTATTCATTAAAGACCCTCATTGCCCCAGCACATCACCACATTCCCACACAGTAAAAGGGCAGAAGTCGCTAACAGTGCTGACAATGTTACCATGTGTACTTTAATCTGGGACGCATGACACAAACTAGCAAATAAGAAATTATGAGCCAATTAAATACAGTTGAAAACACAGGTTCAGTTTAAGAAAAACTGGTCTGAAATAACTACAACCATGAATGTACCTCAAACACACCACCCTCAGACAGATCTACATGCTAGGACAACTCTATTCCCACTAACATTAATGATGGATTTAGCCAGGAACAATAATACAGTCATTCTAAATGTACTGTATAATATGATATCAAATGAAGATAGAAACCAAGTTGACTGGTATTACATAAAACTGACTTATTGGCATAATAGTCAGCAAAAATGAACAACAATATGTCTTCTAGCTTTCTCAAATGATCAAGAGACATCAACTGAAAGCTGAGTGGGGCATAATGAAAGGGATTTAGAGAAAATGTATAGGCTAAAAATTAAACTGTGTATGGTCTATAAAAATCCATCAGCCAGTAGAGACAGAAGTCTTTTCTGAATCATGCCCAAACCCAACTGTGCATATTAGAGAAATATGAACTGCAGGCACAGAAACAAAGAACTGAGAACTACAATATCTCAAAAATTATTTGTGTTCCCAATCATTAGCAACCAAAATCATACTAAACAATGATCAGCCACAGTAGCAAAGTACAAACATAGCAACAGCTCCCACAGAAACACTCACAGAGTTCTCTCACAAGAAACAGAGAAATTCAGTGTCACGACTATATTACCTAATAGATAATAGAAAATATTTTCATAATTGCACATCATGCAAATAAGGTAAATAAATAAAAACAAGTGGTGAAAGCCTTATTGCACTAAAGTGTACACTAAAGTTGCAGTTACACTTGTCAAACACGAAGACAACAGGGAATTCACTGTCTATAATTCAGCAAGGGCTTACCTCTGGATCTGATGAACCAACAATGAAAGAATTCTCTTCAAATGGATCATTTTGATTTTGAATCCGGTTGAGAGTCTGAACTGAGGGCAGCGTGTTGTCATTATAAGATGTGACGAACTTGAAGTCACTGGTGCGTGAGCCTGTTGTCAGATACGTGTCATAATTGTAAGAACTGCGGAGAGTTCCAGCTCCCTCCACCTCTGCATAGTTGGGAGGGAGATACGCACTGGGAATGGTGACTGCTCCATCAAACAACAGTCTGGGCTTTCTCCTGTGACAAAACCTCACAGCCACCATCAGAATGATGAACGTCAGGAAGAAGGTGGACACAGAAACCAGTGCGATGATCAAATACGATGTTAGTTTGGAGTTGCTCTCCTCATAAGTCATGTCTTTAAGTTCAGGAACTTCAGCCAGGTTGTCAGAAATAAGTAAATATACAGAGCAGGTAGCAGAGAGAGGGGGCTGTCCATTATCTTTCACTGAGATAATGAGGTTCTGCTTCATGCTGTCAGATTCAGTAATGTCCCTCAGTGCTCTGATCTCTCCACTATGGAGACCAATGGAGAAAAGTCCTGGATCAGTAGACTTCACAATCTGATACGACAGCCACGCGTTCTGTCCAGAGTCAGCATCCACAGCGATCACCTTGGAGACCAGAGAGCCTGAGAGAGCAGCTTTAGGGACCATCTCAGTCATTAAAGACTTTCCCTCTGCAGCAGGGTATAATATCTGTGGAGAGTTATCATTCTCATCTGTTATGAACACACTCACAGTCACGTTGCTGCTGAGTGGAGGAGAGCCATTGTCTCTGGCTACAACCTGGACTTTGAAGTTTCTGAACTGCTCATAGTCAAATGACCTCACAGCATGGATCACCCCCGTATCTGCATTAATGGATATAAATGAGGACACTGGGACACCGTTGACCTCACTGGGCACCAGAGAATACAGTACTGTGCCATTCTGCCTCCAGTCTGGGTCTCCTGCACTAACAGAACACACAGAGGTGCCTGGTTTGTTGTTTTCTATCACATAAGCACTGTAGGATTGCTCTCCAAATACAGGGGCGTTGTCATTTACGTCTGATACTGTTAAATAAATTGTCTTGGAGGAGGATAATGGAGGAGATCCTCCATCAGTAGCAGTGATAGTTATATTGTAATCAGACTCTCTCTCTCGATCCAGCAGATTTGTTGTTACCAGAGAGAAATAGTTTTTAATGGATGGGTTCAATTTAAAAGGAACATTTTGTTGAATGGAGCATCTGATCTGTCGATTATCTCCTGAGTCTTTATCCTGAACATTAATAATGGCCACTTCAGTGCCCACAATGACGTTCTCAGGTACAGGATTGTTCAGAGACGTAATAATGATTTTTGGAGCATTATCATTTACATCACTGATATCTAAAATGACACTGGCAGTGGATACTAAACCAGATCCATCTTTGGCATGTATTCCAATTTCATAGTATGTTTCTTTTTCATAATCAATATCTCCAATTACCTTAATTTGTCCAGTAACTTTATCAATTGTAAATAGCTGTGCTGCTTTATCACTAATGTGACTGAATTCATAAGTTACTGCTCCATTCGCTCCTTCATCAGCGTCTGATGCGCTCACAGTAACTACTTCTGTACCCAACGGTGCGTTTTCAGCCAGAGCGACTTTATATACCGCCTGAGTAAATACCGGAACATTATCGTTAGCGTCCAGCACAGTGACGTGTATAATAGCAGACCCCGATCTCTGAGGAGTCCCTCCATCAACTGCAGTAAGAATCAAATTAATTTCCTTCTGTTCTTCACGATCCAGCTCTTTATCTAATACAAGTTCAGCATATTTTCTTCCGTTCTTATTGTCGTGTACAGACAAAAGAAAATGATCGTTCTTCTGTAGCAAATAATCCTTAATGTTGTTTTGTCCAATATCACTGTCATACGCTTCATCCAATCGGAAGCGCTGCTCTTTCAAAGCGGACTCGCGAATTTCTATCGTAATGCGCTCGTTAAGAAATTTTGGCGCATTATCATTAACATCCTCAATATTCAATGAAATGTGGTGAACCTCTAGAGGATTTGCCAATACAAGCTCATAATTCAACATACAATTCATTTTTGAATCACAAAGCATCTCTCTGTCGAGTGTGTCTGCTACGATCAAATCTCCAGTACTCAGGTTAATGTCAGTATACCGTTTACCGCTTTCCTCCGTGTTTATTCGGGCCTTACGTGCTGATAATCGCTGAGCATCGACTCCAAGATCTTTAGCAATATTCCCGATCACATACTGCCGTTTGGTTTCCTCTGGAACTGTATAGCTCAGATCTCCTCGGGCGGTACGCAAATCACAGAACAATAACGCTAAGAGCAGAGAAAATAACGGAGCTGAAAGCTTCGTACATCCCATATTGTCAGATTTGAAATGCTGACCTCTTGATTAATTCCACTTAGCGTTGTTAATATCGTCTGTCAATATTTCAAATGAGAACGTTTTCGCGTGAGAAAATACCACGTTACTCCATTTTGTCTCGCGATTGGTCTTGCACTCATAGTAATGTGCGACTGAATATTTAAGAAATGGGCAGGCAGTTTCGGCTGAACTGAAGGTGAACAGCGACGCTCTGAGTATTTTAGGTTTACTACAAGTACCGCAAATCAAGTGCGTCAAAATACTTTAGTGAGACGAGCATGTTCTATAAACTACTTGAAATATTTCCTCTGGATTGTGAAGGTAACGGGTATAAGATCAACTGCTATTCATGACAAGTGCAGATGTCATTAGAATGATTAACGGTGATTTCCGCATTTGGTTTATGTCTATCTGTACTTACAATATGAGCGTTGTGAACCCTTACGGTTCTGAAGACCTCTATAGTAATAGTATATGGACTCAAGAGGGAAATTGTTGCTCAATTCATAGCAAGTATGGAAATATATTACTATTTTCACCGTTGAATTCTGATGTCACAATTCACTGAACAAACGTTACCATCGACAAACAACTGACAAGTTCAAATATCTCAAAAGAAGAGGCAGTTTAACACACGGTTATAATATTCGCCACTATGTGTATAAATTAAGATGAAAATAGGAATCACATAGAATAACGTTGTAATGTTCAGTGTATCTATGCTGGTGTTTACATTTCTATATTTCTGCACAATATGTCATTGCATAATAAAAGGGTTCGTGTTCAGTGGCCTTAAAGTACTATATGCCCACAAAAGAATAGATGGATCGTAAACTATTATTTCAGCACCACGGAAAGCTCCCAGTCCGGTTTCATTTTGGCACTGAAGTTTGTCTCAGATTTCACTATATTAAGATCTTGGCAGCGCTGACTTTAACACGCTTTTGTTTCCCTGCTCAATATATAAAATTTGTCCTAATAGAAGGTTACATGCAGTTGATTACAGTTACGAGACAATGGCAAACACCAGCAAAAGATGTAAAAAAAAAATACTTAAACCAACACAAAAAAACCCATCCGCGATACCACGCCTAGTTCCACAGGTTTTACCAATTTACTGATGAAAACCGAAAAAATCTGCTGGGGAAAAAAGCTTTGGATTCAAAATTTCATGCCAAAAAAAAAAAAAAGAATATAAATTTGCAATATAAAATATAAACCCTTGTGAGATAATGGAAAAATGGGTTGTAAGAACATTACATGTTTACATAATTACATCAAAGATGTCACGGTTACAGCTCCAGACCCCTCCTTGTGGGTGTGTTGTTATGATGTCTGCATGCAGTTATGTCCATGTTTTTAGTTCCGTGGGTGTGGGTTGTTAGTGAGCGTGTTCGTTAGTCTCACCTGTGCCTTGTCTCGTGATCCCTGAGGAATGTGTTCAGCACCTATTTAATGTGCGTTTGCGCAATGTCTCGTGCTTGTCTTTGTGTAAAGTTTGTGCCTGAGTAAGTGTGTGTTGGAAGTGCTTGCGCTGCCGCACTGCGCTTCACAATAAGTGTTCATTAAAGTTGTATGTTGCACCATTTCTTCGTTCGTCGTGCCTGCCTCCTCCGCATGTCACAAAAGACAAGACTATTCACTATATCTGAGATCAATGTAGTTAAAATTTACAAGTTTAAAGGAATACAATTGCAGCTTTGTACAATAAGGCATTAAGCTGTGTTGTACAAAACAGTAAGCTGATAAACATTTCAGTCAGCAATTTGAATTACTATATTATAAAAATCCACACTGCCACAACAAATTCAAATATCTGCACACAGCACCATAAACAGAATTAGATAACAGTGATTAATTTCTTGCCAGACACTTTGTTTTGAGACTTATCAAGTAGCAATTCAACAATTAGGAGCCAACTAGATGTAAAGCAATTTTAAGCAGAACGAGGCTAAGTAGAACTGTGCTGAAATGCCCAGAGCCATAAATGTGCATCAAACCCACAACCATCAGACAGAGCCAAATGCTAAGACAGCTTCCTTACCAGTAACAATAATAATGGATTTAGCCACAAACAATAATAAAATAATTCCTGTGTGTGAACTGACAGAATTTATGTTATAAACTTATTGAGTGATTGTGTAAATGTGATTTATGTAATGAATATTTGTAGCTGACTGTAAATGTCTGGAAGGACAACATCTTGAACAGCAAGATGTTCAAAACGTCTTTCTCAGTTGGGTTATAATGAACAATTAAATGGAAAAACCCAAGATAAAGAAGCCATACATGTCACCTCCCTGATCCCTGATCAACTGACAGACTACTTTGCATAGAATGACACAATGAAATGGATTTACAGAAAATATTCAGGCTAAAACCTGAAGGGTAAAAATTATGCATCAATTAGAACATGCCATTAGTGAATCATGCTGAAATCCCTTTCTATACTAAAAAAATATATATAAAATCTGAGTAAATTTCAAAAAACTAAAATTTTAAAAACCACCTTTGTTCAATAATTAGCACCCAATATCGTACTGAACAATGACGAGCCACTGAAGCAAAGTACAAACACAGCAACAGCTTCCACAGAAACCTTCAGAGAGCTCTCTCACAAGAAAACAGAAATTCTGTATCACTACATTAACTAATAGAGAATAGAAAATGGTTTCATAATTGCACAATGTAAAATGTGAAAATCATTGAAATAATGTAAATACATAAAAACAAGTGGTGAAAGCCTTATCCCACCAAAATGTACACTAAAGTTGCAGTTACCATTGTCAAGCACGAAGAAAATTGGCAATTTACACTCTATAAATCAGCAAAGGCTTACCTCTGGATCTGATGAACCAACAATGAAAGAATTCTCTTCAAATGGATCATTCTGATTTTGAATCCTGTTGAGAGTCTGAACTGAGGGCAGCGTGTTGTCATTATAAGATGTGATGAACTTGAAGTCACTGGTGCGTG
Organism: Brachyhypopomus gauderio; assembly: GCF_052324685.1. Classification (NCBI taxonomy): domain Eukaryota; kingdom Metazoa; phylum Chordata; class Actinopteri; order Gymnotiformes; family Hypopomidae; genus Brachyhypopomus; species Brachyhypopomus gauderio. The sequence goes on along the minus strand of NC_135220.1, from coordinate 10,836,825 downwards.
AGCCTGTTGTCAGATACGTGTCATAATTGTAAGAACTGCGGAGAGTTCCAGCTCCCTCCACCTCTGCATAGTTGGGAGGGAGATACGCACTGGGAATGGTGACTGCTCCATCAAACAACAGTCTGGGCTTTCTCCTGTGACAAAACCTCACAGCCACCATCAGAATGATGAACGTCAGGAAGAAGGTGGACACAGAAACCAGTGCGATGATCAAATACGATGTTAGTTTGGAGTTGCTCTCCTCATATGTCATGTCTTTAAGTTCAGGAACTTCAGCCAGGTTGTCAGAAATAAGTAAATATACAGAGCAGGTAGCAGAGAGAGGGGGCTGTCCATTATCTTTCACTGAGATAATGAGGTTCTGCTTCATGCTGTCAGATTCAGTAATGTCCCTCAGGGCTCTGATCTCTCCACTATGGAGACCAATGGAGAAAAGTCCTGGATCAGTAGACTTCACAATCTGATACGACAGCCACGCGTTCTGTCCAGAGTCAGCATCCACAGCGATCACCTTGGAGACCAGAGAGCCTGAGAGAGCAGCTTTAGGGACCATCTCAGTCATTAAAGACTTTCCCTCAGGAGCAGGGTATAATATCTGTGGAGAGTTATCATTCTCATCTGTTATGAACACACTCACAGTCACATTGCTGCTGAGTGGAGGAGAGCCATTGTCTCTGGCTACAACCTGGACTTTGAAGTTTCTAAACTGCTCATAGTCAAATGACCTCACAGCATGGATCACCCCCGTATCTGCATTAATGGATATAAATGAGGACACTGGGACACCGTTGACCTCACTGGGCACCAGAGAATACAGTACTGTGCCATTCTGCCTCCAGTCTGGGTCTCCTGCACTAACAGAACACACAGAGGTGCCTGGTTTGTTGTTTTCTATCACATAAGCACTGTAGGATTGCTCTCCAAATACAGGGGCGTTGTCATTTACGTCTGATACTGTTAAATGAATTGTCTTGGAGGAGGATAATGGAGGAGATCCTCCATCAGTGGCAGTGATAGTTATATTGTAATCAGACTCTCTCTCTCGATCCAGCAGATTTGTTGTTACCAGAGAGAAATAGTTTTTAATGGATGGGTTCAATTTAAAAGGAACATTTTGCTGAATGGAGCATCTGATCTGTCGATTATCTCCCGAGTCTTTATCCTGAACATTAATAATGGCCACTTCAGTGCCCACAATGGCGTTCTCAGGTACAGGATTGTTCAGAGATGTAATAATGATTTTAGGAGCATTATCATTTACATCAATAATTTCTATAACAACATTCGCTGTGGATGCTAAACCAGATCCATCTTTGGCCTGTACTTGAATTTCATAATATCTTTCCTCCTCGTAGTCGATAGGTCCGTTAACTTTCATTTGTCCAATTTGATTATCAATCATAAACAATTGTGCTGCATTATCAGCAATGCGACTGAATTCGTAAGTTACTGCTCCATTCGCTCCTTCATCAGCGTCTGATGCGCTCACAGTAACTACTTCTGTACCCAACGGTGCGTTTTCAGCCAGTGCGACTTTATATACCGCCTGAGTAAATACCGGAACATTATCGTTAGCGTCCAGCACAGTGACGTGTATAATAGCAGACCCCGATCTCTGAGGAGTCCCTCCATCAACTGCGGTAAGAACCAAATTAATTTCCTTCTGTTCTTCACGATCCAGCTCTTTATCTAATACAAGTTCAGCATATTTGCCTCCGTTCTTGTTATCATGTACAGACAAAACAAAATGTTCATTCTTCTGGAGCGAATAGCCTTTAATTCCGTTTTGATCGATATCAGAATCATGAGCTTCATCTAAAAGGAAGCGCTGCCCTTTCAAAGCGGACTCGCGAATTTCGAACGTAATGCGCTCTTTAAGAAATTTTGGCGCATTATCATTAACATCGTCAATATTCAGTGAAATACGATGAATCTCTAGAGGATTTGCCAACACAAGCTCATAATTCAACATGCAAGTCATTCTAGAACCACAAAGCCTCTCTCTGTCGATTGTGTCTGCTACGATCAAATCTCCAGTACTCAGGTTAATGTCAGTATACCGTTTCCCGCTGTCCTCCGTGTTTATTCGGGCCTTACGTGCTGATAATCGCTGAGCATCGACTCCAAGATCTTTAGCAATATTCCCAATCACATACTGGCGTTTTGTTTCCTCTGGAACTGTATAGCTCAGATCTCCTCGGGCGGTACGCAAATCACAGAACAATAACGCTAAGAGCAGAGAAGATAACAGGGCTGAAAGCTTCGTACATCCCATATTGTCAGATTTGAAATGCTGACCTCTCGATTAATTCCATTTAACTTTGTTAATAGCGTATCTCAATATTTCAAATAAAAACGTTCGCGTGATAAAAGCCAGACTACTCCATTTTGCCTCGCGATTGGTCTTGCACTCATAGAATGCAGCTGAATATTTAAGAAATGGGCGGAAAGCTGTGGGAGATACACTGAAGTGATGGTGAACAGCGACGCTCTGAGTGTTTAAAGTTTACTACAAGTACCGCAAGTCTAGTGTGTTTAATGACTTAAGTGAGACAAACATGTCCTTTAAGCTAAAATATATATATTTAACTGGGTTGTGAACTTATTTAGAACACTTAATAAGAACAGCAAGTGCTATTCACGACAAAGTGCATAGGTCATCAGAATAATTAACGGAGATTCCTGCATTTGGTATATGTTTATCTGTACTTAAAGTATGAGCATTGTGAATGCTTACAGTGCTGAAGACCGCTTCAGTAAGAGCATACAGACGCAAGAGAAGAAATGCTGTTCAATTAATAACAATAAAGGGAATAAATTACTATATTCATTGTTGATGTATGACTTTTGTTCAATGGTTTGTGACGTAACAACTGACACACAGAACAACTGCAAATCTCTGAAGATGTAGTTTAAATCACGGAGATGAAATTCTATTTGTAGAATGCAAGACAAAAACAAAAATCGCATAGAAACACGTAATGTTGGTGCACAATATGACTTTTCGTACTGGTAGCGTTGATGTTTAGTGGCCTTACAAATCTTTATGCCCATAATAAAATGATCGGACTAGGATATATTTGTTCAGCACCACGGAGAGCTCCCAGACCGAGTTTATTTTGGCACTGCAGATTGCGTCAGATTTCAATGTTTTAAGAACTTGACAACGCCGACGTTAATATCCTCAATTTTACTGTTTTTCTACCTCAAATACTATGACACGTGTAATAATAGAAGGTAACATATATTTGCTAATAATTAATAGACAATAACTAGCACCAGAAAAGATTATAAAAAAGCAGCAAATCCACTCTTAATTCGAATAGATGATTTTCCAATATTATGATCAAAAGATTAAATAAATAAAAAAATCTGTTGGTGAAAAACGCTTTGGATTCATAGTTTCATGCCAAAAATAATGGATATAAATTACAATGTAAAATATACATCCTCTTCACATGATGAATTACTGGTGGCAATAACACCTATTAATTGCATTTGAAATCAATCTATTTTAAATTCACAAGTTTAAGAGAACAAAATTCACAAACACTCCAATTTTGTATTAATGTGTGTTGTGCAACATGGTTATGCTGCCAGATACTAAATGGATGGAAACTTTTTTTTTTTTTAATTGAGGTCGCTTCTACACAGCTCTTACACTTCACACGCTCGGGAAGAACAGTTTTGTGCAAGCCGGGAAAATAGACACTGTACGAGAACATGGCACGTCGGGATTTAATCAATGAAAGGAAACAAGCTCACCTACTGGCCACCTACTGGGATACCACTGGTGAAAAACTATAATTTTTTTCTTTAATGGTAAACTGGTAAAAAATTCAGTCAGAAATTATAATTACTATATCATAAAAAATCCACATTGCCACAACAAATCCAAGTCTCCCCACATAGCACCATTAACAGAAGTAGTTAATAGTGTTTGATTTTTTTTCCACAGAAACTTTGCTTTGAGACTCATGTTTTCCAGCATCAAATTAACAATTAGGAACCAACTAGATGCAGAACAGTTTAAACAGCTTCAGTTTAAGTAGAACTGAGCTGAAATTCCCACAGCCATGAATGGACATCAAACCCACGACCCTCAGAAATAGACAAGTACTAAGACAGCTCTGTAACCACTAACAATAATATTGCATTTAGAAAGGAACAGTAATACAATCATTCCTGTTTGTTAGAAAGCGCAACGGGTAAAACCATGTCCTAGGCAACGGTAGTAATGCAGTCCGAACGGGTCGGGAAAATTGCTGTCACACACTGACAAGCGGCAGATCAACTAGTGAGTGAACCGAAGCTGCCTGGACTTTCCGTGGGTTTTTTCCATATTTCCTGTGTGCGTTCTTGAGGGAATGTGAGTGATTTCTACCTTCTGATTATTGTTGCGGTTTGTGTTTAACTGAATTATATTCGCAGGTCGAGTTGACTCGCGTTAGTTTAGTAGCATTGCAGCTAACCTGAAACAGCGAACTATTGTTGTTGTGTATATCTTTTAACGTTATGCTGTTAAGTAATTTCTCCATCACTCATATTATTTCTCTGTTACTGTATTATACTTAAGTGGTGTTTTGTATTTAGATAAGGAATCTTACTGGCGAACTTCTGCCCATATTTATTATTTACTAATGTTTAAACGTAATTGCTGGATAAGCGGCCCGTATGGCAGTTATTTACTAATGTTTAAACGTAATTGCTGGATAAGCGGCCCGTATGGCAGTTATTTACTAATGTTTAAACGTAATTGCTGGATAAGCGGCCCGTATGGCAGTTAACTTCTAATACATTGTACTGTTTCTGTATATTTTCAGACCACACGTCACACACGTTACCACACACATACACACACCCACGCACTTCCACACACTTTACAATTGATGTCAAGAGCAACATCTATTAAAGAAACAAAAAGGAGATCTCTCTGTCTCAGCATGTTGATTCTTTAACTGGAATCAGAGTCCATGATTCACCGCCTCAGCCAGCAATCCTTCCCTTTGAGTTTTTGCCCCGCATCTCAAACGCTGTTTAATGTATAAACTGACAAAAACAGACGTTCTAAATCCAGCAGAACCTGTAGGAATGATATGCAATTATTATATATGTAAATAACGTTTGTAGGTATGATTATAAACGGTCTGGAACAACATCAACATCTTGAACAACAATCTTTACTATTTTCTTGCAAGTGGTTGTGGGCGTCGTTGTTACTTTGCGTGAAGGTCTGTCCAGGGCTGTGGTATGGTCTGAGTACGTGGCAGTTGAGGCAACGGACCATGAACATAGTACGCTGTGATTCTGGATCCTTGCCGAGCCAGTATCAGTTCGTAGATGTTGCAGTGTTCTAATAGTAGTTGGTTGGTTAATAACATGCACGGTTATGGTTGTTGGAGAGAAGATGGGCGGTAGGGCCTTGTGAGGGGTATGGGAGTGGCATAGGATATTTCACCATCTTATCCTGTGTTTAAGTATAATCAATTCTCTAGGCTACCTAGTGACCGCTGCGAACAGGGCAGTTGACAACAAAGGAAAGTCTTTGTGGCAGCTTGGAGAGACAGCTGACAAGGGGGAATAGACCCCACCGGGGCTGTCATGGGCTAGCTACTCATGATGGCGGCACTTGCGGAAATATCCGTGTGCGTGCAACCTTAAGAGCTACAAAGAGACTTAAGAAAACATTACCCCTTGAGTCTGCGAGAGCTGGGGTGGAAGATGACTCACAGGATGGTCACAAGGCTACGAACTCTGGAATGGAATCGACAATGAGAAAAAGCTCCAGCACAAAGGTATCCGCCGCGATTGGAGGTGAGATGCAGGAGTGTGTCTGTGGATGGAAGAAGGTTACGTCACTTAGAGGGCTGAGGATTCATCAAAGTAAGAAGAGGTGGTAGTGCAGGGGCACTGTATTGAACAGTACTTCTTACGGAGTAGTTCGAATCAGTCGGTTGAAGTCCAGCGGCAGGTTGTACACCACAGCCCGCAGGATATCAGTACCTCTGTTACTAAGGAAGTGAACTGCAGTAAAGACATACAGGATGATGAGTCTGAGGTTCATCAGAGGAGAAGCGGAAGGCTGGCGAAGGAGAAGGGTCTTGTCCAGAGAAATAAGGTAAGATGGCCCACAGCAGTAGATAAAGCAGGCTGGAGGAGCGTAAATGATGATCTTAGAGGTTTACTGGCTAGTCTGAAAGGGTCAGCAGAGAGTAAATTGAATAGATTAGGTGGAGTCATTTATGAGTATGGATTGGCTAGGTTTGGGAAAGTGCAGGTGAGGGAAAAAAGGCAAGAGTCTGAAATCTAGGCGACAGGTAGAAATAGCTGGGCTTGTCCAGGAGTTGAGAGCTCTGAGAAAACAGTGGAAGAGGGCAATGGATGAGGATAAAGAGGGTATCAATTGGCTACAGAGAAATCTGAAGAGTAGGTTAGCAACTTTAAGGAGGGCAGAGGTGTTAAGGAAAAGGAGAAGGAAGAAGGAACATGCTAGGGCAGCCTTCTTCAGAAATCCTTTTGGGTTTGTGAAGACTTTATTTAGCAAAGAGAAGTCTGGTAGACTAAATGTGGAAAGAAAGGTATTAGAAGAGTACTTTGAATGTATGTATAGTGATAAGGATAAGGACAAGGAGTTGGAGCTCCCAGCAGACATTCCACCAGTGGGCACAATAGGGGGCTGCATGGATGTCAGCCTCCCAAAGTGGAAGGAGGTGCAAAACGTGGTTCGCCATGCAAAGGCTGGATCTGCGCCAGGGCCTAATGGTGCGACGTATCAAGTGTATAAGAATGCACCTGATGTCCTGAAGTTTTTGTGGAGAATGATGGTCGTAATGTGGAAAAAAGGGACTATCCCAAACGAGTGGAGGAGAGCAGTGGGCATCCTGATTCCAAAAGAAAAGGATTCCAAGGAGATAGAGCAGTTTTGACCAATAAGTCTCCTTAATGTAGAGGGTAAAATCTTCTTTAGTGTAGTAGCAAGGAGGTTAGTAGAGTACCTAAAAGTAAATAAATTAATTGACACCTCAGTACAAAAGGCAGGGATTCCTGGTTTTGCAGGTTGTTTGGAACATAGTAGTATGATCTGGAGTCAGATCCAGGCAGCGAGGAGAGAGGGTAGGGATTTACATGTGGTGTTTTTAGACCTAGCTAATGCTTTTTGGTCCGTGCCGCATAGCCTAATATGGAAGGCGTTTGAATATTTTCAGGTGCCAGCAAATATTACTAGGCTGGTTAAGGCACACTTTGAGGATATTCAGTTATGTTTTAATACAGGAGAATTTGTTACAGCATGGCAAAGGTTGGAAATGGGTATAATGGCCGGATGCACCATTTCGCCTTTGGCATTTACTATGGCCATGGAGGTGATAATTAGGGCCTCAAAGTGGGTTGTAGGCGGTGAAAGACTGCGAGATGGGTTACGGCTACCTCCAATTAGGGCTTAAATGGATGACATAACAACATTAACAACGACAGTACCTTGCACTCGGCGGCTATTGGAAAAAATATAGGGAAATCTTAGGTGGGCTAGGATGAAGGTAAAGCCTAATAAATCTAGAAGTATATCAATAGTTAAAGGCAAGTTGGTGCAGGAGAGCTTTTATATGGAAGGTGAGTGTATACCATCGGTACAGGAGAAGCCAGTTAAAAGTTTGGGCAGATGGTATAGTGCAGCATTAAATGATAAGGAGCAGGTGGCGATCTTAAAGACAGAATTGGTGCAGGCAATTAATAGTATAGAGAAGTCGATGTTACCAGGAAAATTAAAATTATGGTGTATCCAGTTTGGCTTGCTTCCTCGTATTAGATGGCCACTGACAATTTACGAGGTACCTATCACAGAGGTTGAGAGGTTGGAAAGGATTTTGAATAAAACAATAAGGAAATGGTTAGGTTTGCCACGTTGTTTAAGTAGTGTAGCATTATATGGAAAAGGCATACTAGAACTACCTATGACTAGCTTAGTTGAGGAATTTAAATGTGCAAGGGTGAGTCGAGAGTTGATTCTATTAGGATCTAAGGATAATGTCGTAAGAAAAGCAGCATCAGTGGCTAAGGTAGGGAGAAAGTGGAATCCACGGGTAGCGGCGCAAGCGGCCGAAAGCGCGTTAGTGTTGCGCGATATAGTAGGCTATGTCCAATGTGGAAAAGCGGGCTTTGGATCAGGTGTATCATGGAAAACATTTAATAAGGCCACATCACCAGAGAGAAGGCGAATGGTAGTGAGTTTTATAAGGAAACAGGAAGAAGATGCTCGATGTGCAGTAGCAGCGTCTCAGGCAAAACAAGGCCAATGGCTTCGTTGGCAGAGCGTAGAAAATAGGCGGCTCACCTGGCAGGAAATTTGGGCAATGGACGCTGGGCGCATCAAGTTTCTACTTGGATCAACATATGACGTCCTTCCAACTCCTCAAAACCTCGCACAGTGGGTAGGTGAAGATCCTGAATGTAAGTTGGCTCGCTAAAGCACATTTTGTCCGCATGCCGTGTTAGTTTGTCACAGGGGCGATATACATGGAGGCTTAATCAAGTTCTAAGTGTGCTAGTGTGTTTATTTGATAAGAAGTGCCTAGAGGTTAATGCATTGACTAGTGTTTGTAATCGGTACGCAAGTAGGTTTGTGAGGGAGGGTCAACGTGCAGGAGAATGCGATTGTGCCGTTAATGTTGGCAGGTGGGGTGAAGCACGAGATTGGAAACTTCTAGTAGATGTAGGGAGAAAACTACAGGTTCCAGAATGCATAGCAGTAACTTCACTGAGGCCCGATATGGTGTTGTACTCGGAAAGTAAACGGATTGTTTACTTTATCGAATTAACGGTTCCGTTTGAAGATGCGGTTGATGAAGCATTTGAGAGAAAAAAGTTGAAATTCGCTGACTTGGTGGCCAATGTGTGAGAACGCAGATGGCAGGCACACATAAGACCAGTAGAGGTAGGTGCTAGGGGTTTTGTGGCTAAATCTATGACATCGTTGTTAACGCAATTCTGCCTTAGAGGGAGAAAGTTAAGATCAGCTGTGAAGGAGCTGTCAGTGGTAGCTGAAAGAGCTAGCCAATGGCTGTGGATTAAGAGGGCACAGACTACTTGGGGTCATGTCCCATAAAGGTGGCTTGACTGGTCTTATGGGTGAGATGTTGGGAAGGTGAAATGTGTAACATAAAAGGTGTTTGAACAGCAAGCTTTGAGGGGGGTGAGGCTGGGACGCCAGCCCTCACCGTTGAGCCTCCTGGAGGTGTTGTGGGCTCAAATCAATGAAACACCAACGAAGGGAGGTGCCCACCTGATGACCCCAGTGAAGAGCTTGCAAGTGGTTGTGGGCGTCGTTGTTACTTTGCGTGAAGGTCTGTCCAGGGCTGTGGTATGGTCTGAGTACGTGGCAGTTGAGGCAACGGACCATGAACATAGTACACTGTGATTCTGGATCCTTGCCGAGCCAGTATCAGATTGTAGCTGTTGTTGTGTTCTCCTCAAGCAACTGGTGTGTGTATAGGATGTGTCGTTGTTGCTTTGTTTGAAGGTCAGTCCAGGTTGATGTGGTGATCTGAGTACTTGGCAGTTGAAGCAATGGACCATGAACATAGTACGCTGTGCTTCTGGATCCTTGCCGAGCCAGTATCAGTTCGTAGATGTTGCAGTGTTCTAATAGTGGTTGGTTGGTTAATAACATGCACGGTTATGGTTGTTGGAGAGAAGATGGGCGGTAGGGCCTTGTGAGGGGTATGGGAGTGGCATAGGATATTTCACCATCTTATCCTGTGTTTAAGTATAATATCTTCCTCAAAAGGATTTTCATAAACATTTAAATGGACACAGCCAAGAAAATAAAGCCATACATGTCACATCCCTGATCAACTGAATGACTGCTTTACATAGCATGACACAATGAAAGAGATTTACAGGAAATATTTAGGCTAAAACCTAAAGTGTGAATATTCTAAAAACATCCATCAACCAGAAGACACAACCCTTCAGAGAACAATATTCAAATCCTAATTAGTGTAGCAGAAAATGTGCATGTAATGTAGGTACTTTACAAAAAACGAATAGATCCCAAACTTCAACTTTGTTATGAATCATTCGTATCCAAAATCATACTGAACAATGACCAGCCACAGAAGCAAAATACAAACACAGCAACATCTCCCACAGAAACCCTCACAGAGCTCTCTCACAAGAAACAGATCAATTCTGTGTCATAACTATTAACTAATAGAGAACGCAACAGTCTTTCATATTTACAGGATACCAATTGTGAGAATCACTGCAATAAATGAAATTATTTAAAACAAGTATTGGGGAAAGCCAGAATACAATTACAATTACACCAAATCTGCAAATAAGCTTCTGAAAAGCATAGGCAATATCAAATTTACTGTCTATAATACAGCAAGGGCTTACCTCTGAATCTGATGAAGCAACAATGAAAGAATTCTCTTCAAATGGATCATTCTGATTTTGAATCCTGTTGAGAGTCTGAACTGAGGGCAGCGTGTTGTCATTATAAGATGTGATGAACTTGAAGTCACTGGTGCGTGAGCCTGTTGTCAGATACGTGTCATAATTGTAAGAACTGCGGAGAGTTCCAGCTCCCTCCACCTCTGCATAGTTGGGAGGGAGATATGCACTGGGAATGGTGACTGCTCCATCAAACAACAGTCTGGGCTTTCTCCTGTGACAAAACCTCACAGCCACCATCAGAATGATGAAAGTCAGGAAGAAGGTGGACACAGAAACCAGTGCGATGATCAAATACGATGTTAGTTTGGAGTTGCTCTCCTCATAAGTCATGTCTTTAAGTTCAGGAACTTCAGCCAGGTTGTCAGAAATAAGTAAATACACAGAGCAGGTAGCAGAGAGAGGGGGCTGTCCATTATCTTTCACTGAGATAATGAGGTTCTGCTTCATGCTGTCAGATTCAGTAATGTCCCTCAGTGCTCTGATCTCTCCACTATGGAGACCAATGGAGAAAAGTCCTGGATCAGTAGACTTCACAATCTGATACGACAGCCACGCGTTCTGTCCAGAGTCAGCATCCACAGCGATCACCTTGGAGACCAGAGAGCCTGAGAGAGCAGCTTTAGGGACCATCTCAGTCATTAAAGACTTTCCCTCTGGAGCAGGGTATAATATCTGTGGAGAGTTATCATTCTCATCTGTTATGAACACACTCACAGTCACGTTGGTGCTAAGTGGAGGAGAGCCATTGTCTCTGGCTACAACCTGGACTTTGAAGTTTCTGAACTGCTCATAGTCAAATGACCTCACAGCATGGATCACCCCCGTATCTGCATTAATGGATATAAATGAGGACACTGGGACACCGTTGACCTCACTGGACACCAGAGAATACAGTACTGTGCCATTCTGCCTCCAGTCTGGGTCTCCTGCACTAACAGAACACACAGAGGTGCCTGGTTTGTTGTTTTCCATCACATGGGAGCTGTAAGATTTCTGATCAAAAACAGGTGCATTGTCATTGATATCTGCTACAGATAAATGAATAGTCATGGAGGAGGATAATGGTGGTGATCCTCCATCAGTAGCAGTGATAGTGATATTATAATCTGTTTCTTGTTCTCTGTCCAGTATACTTGTGGTTGCCAAAGAAAAATAATTTTTAATGGAAGGATTTAATTTGAAAGGGACGTTTTGCTGAATTGAACATATGATTTGTCGATTATCTCCTGAATCTTTATCCTGAACATTAAAGATGGCCACCTCAGTGCCTACAGCAGCATTCTCTTGTATGGGGCTGTTCAGTGATTTCAGAATAATTCTAGGTGCGTTGTCATTTATGTCACTGATATCTATAATAATTTTCGCAGTGGACGCTAAGCCGGGACCGTCTTTGGCTTGGACTCCTATTTCATGGTATTTTTCTTTTTCATAGTCGATCTCTCCCTTTACTGTAACTTGTCCAGTTGTCCTATCGATAGAAAACAGTTTAACAGTTTTATCGGAAGCCCGACTGAATTCATACGTAATCTCCCCGTTTGCACCTTCATCAGCATCCGCGGCGCCCACTCTAACTACGTCAGTACCTACAGGCGAATTCTCAGCTAAAGTGACTCTGTAGACAGTCTGAGTGAAAACCGGACTGTTGTCATTAGCGTCCAGCACAGTCACGTGTAAAGCGACCGTACCGGACCTCGGAGGGGTGCCGCCATCAGTAGCTGTAAGTATTATATTTATTTCCTTCTGTTGTTCCCGATCCAGCTCCGTCTCCAGTACTAATTCAGCGTATTTTCCTCGGTCCGTGTTCTCGTGAACGGATAAACCGAAATACTTATTCTTCTCCAGAGAGTAACCACAAACTCCATTATTCTCAATATCAGAGTCATACGCCTCATCCAAACGAAAGCGCTGGCCCTTGATGGCCGACTCGCTGATTTCCAAAGCGATGCGGTCATTCGGAAATCGGGGATTATTGTCGTTAATGTCCTGAATTTGGAGAGATACGCGATGGATTTCAAGCGGATTTTCTAAAACGAGTTCGTAATGAAGAGTGCACGGAACCGCTGATCCACACAGCTCCTCTCGGTCTATTGTCTCTGAAACAGTCAAATCTCCAGTTCTCATGTTAATATCACAGTACCGTTTGATGTCCTCCGTGTCAATCCGCGCTCTGCGAGTCGATAACTGTTTGGCATCGATTTCGAGGTCCTTTGCTATATTTCCAATTACGTACTGAATCTTTGTTTCTTCGGGAAACGTATAGGTCAAATCTCCATGGACAGCATACGCGGTGCAACATAAAACCAAAACGATCAGAAAACGCGAAAGTATACTGCATGCCATCGTCGACGAACTTAAATATATATATTCAGCACAACGCTTTCTAAAACTGGACAGTCGTCGACATGTCGTTCCATCTTAAGCACTGCTGCTAGACGCTGTGGACAAATATTAAATAGCTGGGTGGAGATGGACGTCTCCCATGTACTGTTGGTGAATAGCGACGCTCTGTGCATTTTCTGTTAACTGCAGTAGCCCGTTTATCATCTAAACGTTTAATTTACTTTGTTTACGTGTTACTTATTTTGACATCCTGCTTTACAGCAACCGGTTGAATTAAAGTATACACATATCACGCTGTAAATGTGCTTTGACTATCACGGAAATGACAAAACAAATTTTGTAAATGTGCTTTCACGCTGTTTACATTGGCATCACAACAAGTACATTTCTCAAACCAGTTAGTGCAAACAGCAAAATTCAGTGAAACACCTGCAAAAGCAGATACTTCACTCAAACTATTTGATTTTGCCTCAAAAACAAATATTTAGGTTAACTTCTCAGTACCATCAGAATATCTAGTCTGTGTGTCATTGCCTTTGAACAAGGCAGTCAAAATATTTAGTCATGTTGTCAGTTGTACACTGTAAGTGTATTATAGTGGAAACTAGCTAAGCTTTTGATTTCAAGAATTCTGCACATTGTGTGGTATATCAAAAATGAAATGATATGATATGTTTATACGGTAATATTATTTTACTGCATTGTTTGCACTGCAATTTATTGATGAAAATGAATCTGATTTAAATGCAGGAAAGACAGACTGTTTGGAAAAAAAACTTTTGGAAAAAATGCAAAATTAGAAACGTCCTCTACACATCCAAAACAACCTGAGCCAACAACTTAAGGAATTATAGTGCTGTCTGTTCTATACAGCGTAACACTCCCCTCTGGGCCACATATTGTCATCCACATCACACTGGAATCTTCCTGGAAGATCTAGTTTGAATTTTGTACAGATTGTTTCATGGTCGTCTGGTATCATTTCATAATCCAGTCAATAGTGGAGTGCTTACAGATTGATTACGTTCATAACCACTGTTATCCTGTATAATGACTTGCTGGATTTCTCTCAACCTTAAGGCATTACTGTGTACCAAACAGTCTTACCCCTCTACATCACACAGTCTTACCCCTATACACCACACAGTCTTACCCCTCTACACAACGCAGTCTTACCCCTCTACACAACGCAGTCTTACCCCTCTACACCACAGTCTTACCCCTCTATACCACGCAGTATTACCCCTCTACACCATGCAGTCTTACCCCTCTACACCATGCAGTCTTACACCTCTACACCATAGTCTTACCCCTCTACACCACAGTCTTACCTCTCTACACCCCACAGTCTTACCCCTCTACACCACACAGTCTTACTCCTCTACACCACACAGTCTTACTCCTCTACACCACAGTCTTACCCCTCTACACCAGTCTTACCACTCTACACCACACAGTCTTACTCAGTTTCTTGGCAGTTCACTCTGTAAACTGCCTTGTCTTTGCATTATGAGACTTTGTGATACTGCATGTTTGCCAATTACAGTAAAAGTTCATGAGATGCACATCTGGTTGATCTAAGCATTCATTAGAGTATATATACAACACTCCACAACACCCGACAAAACTCCACAACACCCGACAACACCCCACAACACTCCACTGTGCTGCCACTGCTCCTCCACGCACCGCACAAAATAAAAAAAAAGTCGGTCGTAACTCCGGTCTGTCGTTAACCAGACCCATCGTTAAGCAGGGACGCACTGTATTCAGTTTTACTGTATTAACTCCTGGTTAATGGTGGTTATTGTTTTTCTTTTTGAAGATAGTCCACGATCTTGCTGTATTTCTAGCAGATGCAAACTGCACCACATTCTCCACTGAACAATGACGAGAAAGCACACAGAACCACTATGGTTGTCTCAACAACACATGAACATCACATCAATCCAGAGGGGTGTGAATGAGGGACGAGTTTCACAAGGGGGGAAGGGGGGTTATGCCCATGCTTCTTTCTAACTGGGGGTGTTATAACATCTCCTCAAATCCCTCCTCAGATCAAACCCTGAATATAGTTCCTGGTTTAAAGATATGACTAAAGATGTGCACACCTGTCATGTTTTACTGCCCCCCCCCCCCCCCCCCCCGTTACTCCCCCCCACCTTAAACTGTAGTTTAATGTGAATACAGTTTGCTAAAATATTTTAGCAACCCCAACCCCAACATCCAACTCCGACCCCAACCCCAACTGACAGTACTGATATGATAAACAACCAATCAATCTTCACATGAGCATGCATGTGTATAAAAAGAGACTAACAGTAATGACAGGACATGTGGTGTGAACTGTGGCCCAGGGACCAATGTGGTGGAAATAGTGGAAGAGGGAAAGAAGAGGACAGAGATGGAAGAGGAGATGACAGGGCAGGATTCATCCAAGCAGACAACAAACAGTCGTGTTTGAAATGTGGGGGACATTAGTCAGTTTGTGCCTGGCTTACTTCACTATTCTCAGATTCATAATAACATAGATTTGCTAATAATTAATGGACAACAACAAGCACCAGAAAAGAAAAAAAACAGCAAATCAACTCTTAATTTGAAGAGGTTCCAATATTATGATCAAAAACAAAAAAATAAAAAATGGTAAAAAACACTTTGGATTGAAAGATTCATGATAAAGGTTATGTGCATAAATTACAAAGTAAACATACATCATCTTCACATGATGAATTACTGGTGGTGGTAACATTAAATGTTTCAATTATATTTGCAGAGGCTAAACTATTCCTTGGATTTGCAATATATCTAGTTTAAAATAAGATTCACAAACACTGCAGTTTTGCAGTAAGCTGTGTTGCGCAACATGTTAAGCAGGTAAACATTTCAGTCAGAAATTTTAATTATTATATTTTAAAAATCCACATTGCCACTACCAATCCAAGTCTCTGCACACAGCACCATAAACAGAAGTAGTTAACAGTGATTCATTTTCACTACGGACACTTTGCTTTGAAACTTTTGTCGTCAATTACCTAATCAACAAATAGTTATCAACTAGACGCATAACACAGAAGGAGGTTATGTAGAACTGTACTGTAATGCCCACAGTCATGAATGGGTATCAAATGAATGGGCGGAGTAATACATGGAGAGCTTCGGATCCAGTGCTATAATGTGTAATATTGGCACTCCTAGATCACCTCTCAGCCAATCACATTGTAGGGTCGGAACTAACTGTGGTATAATTTACAATCTATAATTCAGCAAAGGCTTACCTCTGGATCTGGTGAACCAACAATGAAAGAATTCTCTTCAAATGGATCTTTCTGATTTTGAATCCTGTTGAGAGTCTGAGCTGAGGGCAGCGTGTTGTCATTATAAGATGTGATGAACTTGAAGTCACTGGTGCGTGAGCCTGTTGTCAGATACGTGTCATAATTGTAAGAACTGCGGAGAGTTCCAGCTCCCTCCACCTCTGCATAGTTGGGAGGGAGATACGCACTGGGAATGGTGACTGCTCCATCAAACAACAGTCTGGGCTTTCTCCTGTGACAAAACCTCACAGCCACCATCAGAATGATGAACGTCAGGAAGAAGGTGGACACAGAAACCAGTGCGATGATCAAATACGATGTTAGTTTGGAGTTGCTTTCCTCATAAGTCATGTCTTTAAGTTCAGGAACTTCAGCCAGGTTGTCAGAAATAAGTAAATATACAGAGCAGGTAGCAGAGAGAGGGGGCTGTCCATTATCTTTCACTGAGATAATGAGGTTCTGCTTCATGCTGTCAGATTCAGTAATGTCCCTCAGGGCTCTGATCTCTCCACTATGGAGACCAATGGAGAAAAGTCCTGGATCAGTAGACTTCACAATCTGATACGACAGCCACGCATTCTGTCCAGAGTCAGCATCCACAGCGATCACCTTGGAGACCAGAGAGCCTGAGAGAGCAGCTTTAGGGACCATCTCAGTCATTAAAGACTTTCCCTCTGGAGCAGGGTATAATATCTGTGGAGAGTTATCATTCTCATCTGTTATGAACACACTCACAGTCACGTTGCTGCTGAGTGGAGGAGATCCATTGTCTCTGGCTACAACCTGGACTTTGAAGTTTCTGAACTGCTCATAGTCAAATGACCTCACAGCATGGATCACCCCCGTATCTGCATTAATGGATATAAATGAGGACACTGGGACACCGTTGACCTCACTGGGCACCAGAGAATACAGTACTGTGCCATTCTGCCTCCAGTCTGGGTCTCCTGCACTAACAGAACACACAGAGGTGCCTGGTTTGTTGTTTTCTATCACATAAGCACTGTAGGATTGCTCTCCAAATACAGGGGCGTTGTCATTTACGTCTGATACTGTTAAATGAATTGTCTTGGAGGAGGATAATGGAGGAGATCCTCCATCAGTGGCAGTGATAGTTATATTGTAATCAGACTCTCTCTCTCGATCCAGCAGATTTGTTGTTACCAGAGAGAAATAGTTTTTAATGGATGGGTTCAATTTAAAAGGAACATTTTGTTGAATGGAGCATCTGATCTGTCGATTATCTCCTGAGTCTTTATCCTGAACATTAATAATGGCCACTTCAGTTCCCACAATAGCGTTCTCAGGTACAGGATTGTTCAGAGATGTAATAATGATTTTTGGAGCATTATCATTTACATCAATGATTTCTATAACAACATTCGCTGTGGATGCTAAACCAGATCCATCTTTGGCCTGCATTCCAATTTCATAGTATGTTTCTTTTTCATAATCAATGTCTCCAATTACCGTAATTTGTCCAGTATGTTTATCAATCGTGAATAAATGTGCTGCATTATCATCAATGCGACTGAATTCATAAGTAACTGCTCCATTCGCTCCTTCATCAGCGTCTGATGCGCTCACAGTAACTACTTCTGTACCCAACGGTGCGTTTTCAGCCAGAGCGACTTTATATACCGCCTGAGTAAATACCGGAACATTATCGTTAGCGTCCAGCACAGTGACGTGTATAATAGCAGACCCTGATCTCTGAGGAGTCCCTCCATCAACTGCGGTAAGAATTAAATTAATTTCCTTCTGTTCTTCACGATCCAGTTCTTTATCTAATATAAGTTCAGCATATTTTCTTCTGTTCTTATTATTGTGTACAGCCAAAACAAAATGGTCGTTTTTCTGTAGTGAATAGTCCTTAACGCCGTTATGTCCGATATCAGAGTCATGCGCTTCATCCAATCTGAAGCGCTGCCCTTTCGAAGCCAACTCGGGGATTTCGAACGTAATGCGATCGTTAAGAAATTTTGGCGCATTGTCATTAACGTCCTCAATATTCAGTGAAATACGGTGAACATCTAAAGGATTTGCCAACACAAGCTCATAATTCAACATGCAAGTAATTCTAGAACCACAAAGCCTCTCTCTGTCGATTGTGTCTGCTACGATCAAATCTCCAGTACTCAGGTTAATGTCAGTATACCGTTTTCCGCTGTCCTCCGTGTTTATTCGGGCCTTCCGTGCTGATAATCGCTGAGCATCGACTCCAAGATCTTTAGCAATATTCCCGATCACATACTGGCGTTTGGTTTCCTCTGGAACTGTATAGCTCAGATCTCCTCGGACGGTACGCAAATCACAGAAAAATAATGTTAAGAGCAGAGAAGATAACGGAGCTGAAAGCTTCATACATCCCATATTGTCAGCTTTGAAATGCTGACCTCTTGATTAATTCTACTTAACGTTGTTAATATCGTCTCTCAATATTTTACACAAAACGTATTCGCGTGATAAAAACCAGACTACTCCATTTTGTCTTGCGATTGGTCTTGCACTCATAGAAATGTGCAACTGAATATTTAAGAGATGGGCGGAAAGCTGTGGGAGATACGCTGAAGTGATGGTGAACAGCGACGCTCTGAGTGTTTTAGGTTTACTACAAGTACCGCAAGTCTAGTTCGTCAAAAGACTTAAGCGAGACAAACATGTTTTTTAAACAAAAAAATAATAATTTCACTGGATTGTGAACTCAAGTAGAACACTTAATAAGAACATCAACTGCTATTCATGACAAAGTGCAGAGGTCATCAGAATGATTAACGGAGATTACCGCATTTATGTCTATCTGTACTTACAGTATGAGCGTTGTGAACGCTTACGGTGACCGATTCAGTAAGAGCATACAGACGCTAGAGGAAAATTGCTGTTAAATTAATATCAATAAAGGGAATTAATGACTATATTTATTGTTGATTTATGACGTCACAAACCATTGAACACAGTAATAACCGACGAACAAAGAACTGCAAATCTCTGAAGATGTAGTTTAAATCACGGTGATGAAATTCGACTCTGTGTAGAATGTAACATAAAAACAAGAATCGCAGAGAACCACGTTGTAATGTACAGCTCATGGAAGCAAATGTTTACGGTTTAATGTTTGTGCAAAATGTGACGTTTCATCTTCAGTGGCCTTACAGTACTATATGTCCTCAAAAGAATAGATGGATCGGACCTTATAGTTTCAGCACCACGGAGAGCTCCCATTCCGACTTCATTTTGGCACTGCAGATTGCGTCAGATTTCACTTATTTTAAGACGTTAACAGTGGGGAACCGTCAGGGCCCTCTACGCCCTCTCAGAGGGCCTAAAATATTCTTAAAACATTATATATATATAATTATCCAATTTTATTTTATCTACTTACAGTTTTACAATCGACATCTAAACAGTTACAAAAATATAAGCAAATAAATTATTCAACCGTGTCTATTCAATCTGTGTTGGAAGGTGAGGGGTTAAGTGGAAGCCTGTGAGCCTGTGTCTCCCCCTATCAGGACTGTGATGCCCGCTGTTCGTTTACAGAGGGCCTGGCAGTTATAATTCAGCGCAATACCAGTTTCAAATGACAGTAAAATTGACCAATCATATCTTCCCTCTTAGTGGGCGGGCTTAACTGTATGATAATTTCCGCCCGCTGTGGCGACGCTAGCTGTCGTTAGCCTACGGCCGCTAGCTAGTTTCGATTCGGCCCTTTGACGTCCTCATTTACATATTCCGCTTGCGAGAACCACGGAGCTGTGAAACCTTATTTTGTTTGGAAACTTATTTTGCTTAACAAGTTATCTAGTACAAATGTTATTTGAACGCACTACATGCGTTTCTAAAGTTATACTGTCGTCTCGGTTTTTTCTTTATTCTTTAGTGCAGTTTATTAGGAGAGGAAAAAAAATTTTTTGGGGGGGGGGGGGGGGGGGGGGGAGTAGCGGGCCCAGGTTTAATGGTCACGGTTCGCTACTGGACGTTAATATACTCTGGTTTCTGTTTTTCTACCCAACATATTATGAAACGTGTCGCACATTAATAACAAATTATTTATTTATAACCTCTAAAATCTAATTTTAAAATTAACGTAAAAGCAACAACCAATTGTAAGACTCTTACAGGAACATGTGTTTTTAAGCACATTGATAAAATTCAACAACTTGTAGAATGTAAAATTAATATAAAGAATCATAGAAAACTGAATTATTATCTGTAAATGTATTTGTCCTATTGTTTAACATATGTGTAAAATATTGTGTTCCATACTGAGAAAGTTCATTAGTTGTCTTAAAAAACTGTATATGTCTACCAGCAAAATAAATTGATAGTAACATATTATGGATTCTGTCAGGCTTCAGTTTTGTAAACAGAACAACATTGTAAAAGCGTTTCCTGTTTTCCCATTCAAATATTTTATCCAATATATCGTAATAGCAGGGAACATGCACTTTCTGATTAGTGACAGGTAAGAATAACCACCATCTACAGATGTAAACGATCAAACAGCAGAACTTCTCTAAATTCTGTAGAAGTTTCCAATGTACTGCAGAACAAAATCATGTTCTAGTGAAAAACACGTGCCATTCATCAATGATCATATAGCAACAAATAATATATTCAAGCTGCAATGAAAAATACACACCGTGTGTACACTATGGATGATTGGTGGAAACACTAAATGTTTAAATGAAAAATTCAAATTAACAAATATGTGAAATAAATGTAGTAATACTTCATATGTCCAAAGACATGCAGATCAGAAACATTGCACTTGTGCATTAAAAGGCACGAGGCTGATTGAAACATGGCAGTAAATGGTTAAAAGGTAGATTCAGGACTTTGTATTCATTAAAGACCCTCATTGCCCCAGCACATCACCACATTCCCACACAGTAAAAGGCCAGAAGTGGCTAACAGTGCTGACAATGTTACCATGTGTACTTTAATCTGGGACGCATGACACAAACTAGCAAATAAGAAATTATGAGCCAATTAAATACAGTTGAAAACACAGGTTCAGTTTAAGAAAAACTGGTCTGAAATAACTACAACCATGAATGTACATCAAACACACTACCCTCAGACAGATCTACATGCAAGGACAACTCTATTCCCACTAACATTAATGATGGATTTAGCCAGGAACAATAATACAGTCATTCTAAATGTACTGTATTATATGGTATCAAATGAAGATAGAAACCAAGTTGACTGGTATTACATAAAACTGACTTATTGGCATAATAGTCAGCAACAATGAACAACAATCTGTCTTCTAGCTTTCTCAAATGATCAAGAGACATCAACTGAAAGCTGAGTGGGGCATAATGAAAGGGATTTAGAGAAAATGTATAGGCTAAAAATTAAACTGTGTATGGTCTATAAAAATCCATCAGCCAGTAGAGACAGAAGTCTTTTCTGAATCATGCCCAAACCCAACTGTGCATATTAGAGAAATATGAACTGCAGGCACAGAAACAAAGAACTGAGAACTGCAATATCTCAAAAATTATTTGTGTTAGCAACCAAAATCATACTAAACAATGATCAGCCACAGTAGCAAAGTACAAACATAGCAACAGTTCCCACAGAAACACTCACAGAGTTCTCTCACAAGAAACAGAAAAATTCAGCGTCACGACTATATTACCTAATAGATAATAGAAAATATTTTCATAATTGCACATCATGCAAATAAGGTAAATAAATAAAAACAAGTGGTGAAAGCCTTATTGCACTAAAGTGTACACTAAAGTTGCAGTTACACTTGTCAAACACGAAGACAACAGGGAATTCACTGTCTATAATTCAGCAAGGGCTTACCTCTGGATCTGATGAACCAACAATGAAAGAATTCTCTTCAAATGGATCATTTTTTTGATTTTGAATCCGGTTGAGAGTCTGAACTGAGGGCAACGTGTTGTCATTATAAGATGTGACGAACTTGAAGTCACTGGTGCGTGAGCCTGTTGTCAGATACGTGTCATAATTGTAAGAACTGCGGAGAGTTCCAGCTCCCTCCACCTCTGCATAGTTGGGAGGGAGATACGCACTGGGAATGGTGACTGCTCCATCAAACAACAGTCTGGGCTTTCTCCTGTGACAAAACCTCACAGCCACCATCAGAATGATGAATGTCAGGAAGAAGGTGGACACAGAAACCAGTGTGATGATCAAATACGATGTTAGTTTGGAGTTGCTCTCCTCATATGTCATGTCTTTAAGTTCAGGAACTTCAGCCAGGTTGTCAGAAATAAGTAAATATATAGAGCAGGTAGCAGAGAGAGGGGGCTGTGCATTATCTTTCACTGAGATAATGAGGTTCTGCTTCATGCTGTCAGATTCAGTAATGTCCCTCAGTGCTCTGATCTCTCCACTATGGAGACCAATGGAGAAAAGTCCTGGATCAGTAGACTTCACAATCTGATACGACAGCCACGCGTTCTGTCCAGAGTCAGCATCCACAGCGATCACCTTGGAGACCAGAGAGCCTGAGAGAGCAGCTTTAGGGACCATCTCAGTCATTAAAGACTTTCCCTCAGGAGCAGGGTATAATATCTGTGGAGAGTTATCATTCTCATCTGTTATGAACACACTCACAGTCACATTGCTGCTGAGTGGAGGAGAGCCATTGTCTCTGGCTACAACCTGGACTTTGAAGTTTCTGAACTGCTCATAGTCAAATGACCTCACAGCATGGATCACCCCCGTATCTGCATTAATGGATATAAATGAGGACACTGGGACACCGTTGACCTCACTGGGCACCAGAGAATACAGTACTGTGCCATTCTGCCTCCAGTCTGGGTCTCCTGCACTAACAGAACACACAGAGGTGCCTGGTTTGTTGTTTTCTATCACATAAGCACTGTAGGATTGCTCTCCAAATACAGGGGCGTTGTCATTTACGTCTGATACTGTTAAATGAATTGTCTTGGAGGAGGATAATGGAGGAGATCCTCCATCAGTGGCAGTGATAGTTATATTGTAATCAGACTCTCTCTCTCGATCCAGCAGATTTGTTGTTACCAGAGAGAAATAGTTTTTAATGGATGGGTTCAATTTAAAAGGAACATTTTGTTGAATGGAGCATCTGATCTGTCGATTATCTCCTGAGTCTTTATCCTGGACATTAATAATGGCCACTTCAGTTCCCACAATAGCGTTCTCAGGTACAGGATTGTTCAGAGATGTAATAATGATTTTAGGAGCATTATCATTTACATCAATAATTTCTATAACAACATTCGCTGTGGAGGCTAAACCAGATCCATCTTTGGCCTGCACTCTAATTTCATAATATCTTTCCTCCTCGTAGTCGATAGGTCCGTTAACTTTAATTTGTCCAGTAACTTTATCAATCGTGAATAGCTGTGCTGCTTTATCACTTATGCGACTGAATTCATAAGTAACTGCTCCATTCGCTCCTTCATCAGCGTCTGATGCGCTCACAGTAACTACTTCTGTACCCAATGGCGCGTTTTCAGCCAGAGCGACTTTATATACCGCCTGAGTAAATACCGGAACATTATCGTTAGCGTCCAGCACAGTGACGTGTATAATAGCAGACCCCGATCTCTGAGGAGTCCCTCCATCAACTGCGGTAAGAACCAAATTAATTTCCTTCTGTTCTTCACGATCCAGCTCTTTATTTAATACAAGTTCAGCATATTTTTCTTTGTTCTGGTTAACGTGTACAAAAACAACAAAATGGTCGTTCTTCTGTAGTGAATAGTCCTTAACGCCGTTTTTCCCGATATCAGAATCAAGCGCTTCATCCAATCGGAAGCGCTGCCCTTTCAACGCGGACTCGCGAATTTCAATCGTAATGCGCTCGTTAAGAAATTTTGGCGCATTATCATTAACATCCTCAATATTCAATTCAATACGGTGAACCTCTAGAGGATTTGCCAACACAAGCTCATAATTCAACATGCAATTCATTCTTGCGTCACAAAGCCTCTCTCTGTCGATTGTGTCTGCTACGATCAAATCTCCAGTACTCAGGTTAATGTCAGTATACCGTTTCCCGCTGTCTTCCGTGTTTATTCGGGCCTTACGTGCTGATAATCGCTGAGCATCGAGTCCAAGATCTTTAGCAATATTCCCGATCACATACTGGCGTTTGGTTTCCTCTGGAACTGTATAGCTCAGATCTCCTCGGGCGGTACGCAAATCACAGAAAAATAACGCTAAGAGCAGAGAAGATAACGGAGCTGAAAACTTCGTACATCCCATATTGTCAGATTTGAAGTGCTGATCTCTTGATTAATTCCACTTAGCGTTGTTAATATCGTCTCTCAATATTTTACACAAAACGTATTCGCGTGAGAAAAGACCAGACTACTCCATTTTGTCTAGCGATTGTACTTGCACTCATAGAAATGTGCAACTGAATATTTAAGAGATGGGCGGAAAGCTGTGGGAGATACGCTGAAGTGATGGTAAACAGCGACGCTCTGAGTGTTTTAAGTTTACTACAAGTACCGCAAGTCTAGTAGGTTAAAATATTTTAGTGAGACAAGCATGTTTTTCAAACAAAAATATTTTTACTTGATTGTAAAAAATGGGAATAAAAAAATCATGTATTATTTATGACAAAGTGTAGAAGTCATTAGAATGATTAACGGAGATTCCTGCATTTAGTATATCTCATCTAGACTTACAGTATGAGCGTTGTGAACGCTTACAGTGCTGAAGACCGCTTTAGTAAGAGCACACAGACAGAAGAGGAAAATTGCTGTTCAATTAATAACAATAAAGGGAATAAATGACTAAATTCATATTTGATTTATGACGTCACAAACCATTGAACAAAAGTTACATCCGACGAACAAAGAACAACTGCAAACCTCTGAAGATGTAGTTTAAATCACGGATATGAAATTTGACTCTTAATTGTAATATGCAAGATAAAAACAAAAATCGCAGATAAACACGTTGTAATGACGATGCATCGTAGACAGTGTTTATGTTTTAATGTTGGTGCAAAATATGACGTTTCATACTGGTAGGGTTCAAGTTTAGTGGCCTTAAAAATCTTTATGCTCAGAAAAAAAAATGATCGGACCAGGACCTATTTGTTCAGCACCACGGAGAGCTCCCAGACCGACTTCATTTTGGCACTGCAGATTGCGTCAGAAGTCACTGTTTTAATAACTTGACAACGCCTACGTTAATATACTTTACATTTCTGTTTTTCTGTTTTCTATCTCGTGTACTAATAGAGGGTAACATAGATTTGCTAATAATTAATGGACAACATCAAGCACCAGAAATGATTATTAAAAAGCAGCAAAAGAACTCTTAATTTGAAGAGAGTTTCCAATATTATGATCAAAAACAAAAAAAATCTGATGGCGAAAAACGCTTTGGATTAAAAGATTCATGATAAAGGGTATGTGCATAAATTACAATGTAAACATACATCATCTTCACATGATGAATTACTGGTGGTGGTAACATTAAATGTTTCATTTATATTTGCAGAGGCTAAACTATTCCTTGGATTTGCAATATATTTTGTTTAAAATCACAAGTTTAAGAAAATTAAATTCACAAACACTGCATTTTATTCAGTAAGCAGTGTTGCGCAACATGTTAAGCAGGTAAACATTTCAGTCAGAAATTTTAATTATTATATTTTAAAAATCCACATTGCCACTACCAATCCAAGTCTCTGCACACAGCACCATAAACATAAGTAGTTAACAGTGATTCATTTTCGCTATGGACACTTTGCTTTGAAACTTTTGTCTTCAATTACCAAATCAACAAATAGTTATCAACTAGATGCATAACACAGAAGGAGGTTATGTAGAACTGTGATGCAATGCCTACAATCATGAATGGGCATCAAACCAACGACCCTCAGACAGAGACAAGTACTAAGACAGCTCTGTAACCACTAACATTAATAATGCATTTAGACAGGAAAAAGAATACAATCATTCCTATTTAATGTATAAACTGACAAAAACAGATGTTCTAAATCCAGCAGAACTTGTAGGAATTATGTGTAATTACTATATATGTAAATTATCTTTATAGGTATGATTGTCAACTGTATGGAACAACTTCAACATCTTGAACAACAATCTTTAAATGGTTTTCATAAAGATTTAAACGGACACAGCCAAGATAATAAAGCCATACATATCATATCCCTGATCACTGATCAGCTGAATGATTGCTTTACATAGTATGACACAATGAAAGAGATTTACAGAAAATATTATAGATAAAACCTAAAATATGAATATTATAAAAGCATCCATCAGCCAGAAGACACAACCCTTCAGAGAATCAGGTTCAAATCCTCTAAAGTATATTAGAAAATGTGTATGAAATGTAGGTACTTTACAAAAAACGAAATGATCCCAATCACCATCTTTGTTATGAATAATTTGTATCGAAAATCATACTGAACAATGACCAGCCACAGAAGCAAAATACAAACACAGCAACAGCTCACACAGAAACCCTCACAGAGCTCTCTCACAAGAAACAGAGAAACTCTGTGTCATAACTATTAACTAATAGAGAACTCAAAAGTCTTTCATATTTACAGGATACCAATTGTGAGAATCACTGCAATAAATGAAATTATTTAAAACAAGTATTGGGGAAAACCAGAATACATTACAATTACACTGAAGCTGCAATTTTGCTACTTAAACACATAGGAAATATCTAATTTACAATCTGTAATTCAGCAAAGGCTTACCTCTGGATCTGATGAACCAACAATGAAAGAATTCTCTTCAAATGGATCATTCTGATTTTGAATCTTGTTGAGAGTCTGAGCTGAGGGCAGCGTGTTGTCATTATAAGATGTGATGAACTTGAAGTCACTGGTGCGTGAGCCTGTTGTCAGATACGTGTCATAATTGTAAGAACTGCGGAGAGTTCCAGCTCCCTCCACCTCTGCATAGTTGGGAGGGAGATATGCACTGGGAATGGTGACTGCTCCATCAAACAACAGTCTGGGCTTTCTCCTGCGACAAAACCTCACAGCCACCATCAGAATGATGAACGTCAGGAAGAAGGTGGACACAGAAACCAGTGCGATGATCAAATACGATGTTAGTTTGGAGTTGCTCTCCTCATAAGTCATGTCTTTAAGTTCAGGAACTTCAGCCAGGTTGTCAGAAATAAGTAAATACACAGAGCAGGTAGCAGAGAGAGGGGGCTGTCCATTATCTTTCACTGAGATAATGAGGTTCTGCTTCATGCTGTCAGATTCAGTAATGTCCCTCAGTGCTCTGATCTCTCCACTATGGAGACCAATGGAGAAAAGTCCTGGATCAGTAGACTTCACAATCTGATACGACAGCCACGCGTTCTGTCCAGAGTCAGCATCCACAGCGATCACCTTGGAGACCAGAGAGCCTGAGAGAGCAGCTTTAGGGACCATCTCAGTCATTAAAGACTTTCCCTCTGCAGCAGGGTATAATATCTGTGGAGAGTTATCATTCTCATCTGTTATGAACACACTCACAGTCACGTTGCTGCTGAGTGGAGGAGAGCCATTGTCTCTGGCTACAACCTGGACTTTGAAGTTTCTGAACTGCTCATAGTCAAATGACCTCACAGCATGGATCACCCCCGTATCTGCATTAATGGATATAAATGAGGACACTGGGACACCGTTGACCTCACTGGGCACCAGAGAATACAGTACTGTGCCATTCTGCCTCCAGTCTGGGTCTCCTGCACTAACAGAACACACAGAGGTGCCTGGTTTGTTGTTTTCTATCACATGGGAGCTGTAAGATTTCTGATCAAAAACAGGTGCATTGTCATTGATATCCGCTACAGATAAATGAATAGTCATGGAGGAGGATAATGGTGGTGATCCTCCATCAGTAGCAGTGATAGAGATATTATAATCTGTTTCTTGTTCTCTATCCAGTATACTTGTGGTTGCTAAAGAAAAATAATTTTTAATGGAAGGATTTAATTTGAAAGGGAGGTTTTGCTGTATGGAGCATCTGATTTGTCGATTCTCTCCTGAGTCTTTATCCTGAACATTAATGATGGCCACCTCGGTGCCTACAGCCGCATTTTCTGGTATGGGATCGTTCAGTGACTTCAAAGTAATTCTAGGTGCGTTGTCATTTACGTCACTGATATCTATAATAATCTTCGCAGTGGTCGCTAAGCCTGGACCATCCTTAGCCTGCGCTCTCATTTCATAGTACGTTTCCTCTTCATAATCGATGTTTCTGACAACCTTAATTTCACCAGTTATCTTGTCAATAGAAAATAATTTTGCTGCTTTATCAGATATGCGACTGAATTCATAGCTCACTTCACCGTTCGCTCCCACGTCCGGGTCTGATGCGCTTACTGTAATAACTGTGGTACCCAACGGCGCGTTTTCAGCGAGAGTAGCCCTGTAAACAGCCTGACTGAAAACCGGGGCATTATCGTTAGCATCCAGCACGGTAATGTGGATAACTACAGTACCAGACCTTTGTGGGGTGCCGCCATCAGTTGCTGTAAGTACTAAATTAATTTCCTTCTGTTGTTCGCGATCCAATTCTTTCTCCAACACTAGTTCAGCGTATTTGCCCTGCTCCGCATTCTCGTGAACTGATAAAACAAAATGTTCGTTTTTTTCAATTGAATATCCCTGAACCGTGTTTTGTCCAATGTCAGAGTCGTGCGCTTCGTCCAGGGGAAAACTCTGACCTTTAATAGCAGATTCTCTGATTTCAAATGTAATATGATCGTTAGGAAATCGTGGGGCGTTGTCATTTATATCTTCAATTTGCAGTGATATCCGTTGCACTTCAAGCGGATTTTCTAACTCGAGCTCATAGTTCAAAATGCAAGACATTCTCGACCCACAAAGCTCCTCTCGGTCTATTGTCTCCGCCACGACTAGATTTCCACTACTTAGATTAATATCGCAGTAACGTTTCGTGCTGTCGTATGTGTCTACTCGAGCCTTACGTGCCGATAATCGTTTAGCATCTATTCCGAGGTCCTTCGCGACATTTCCGATAACAGACTGGCGCTTCGTTTCCTCTTCAACCGAGTAACTCAAATCTGCACGAGCAGTGCAAATAAAAAACCAAACAAAGAACCAAGGAAATATTGTCGAAAGAAAAGAAGTAATATCCATTTTCTTGACTGTGAAAAAGTCTGACGAGTGACGAGCATAAGCGCGTGAACGTCATGTATTCCAGTCCCGTGCACAGTTGGGAGCGTTTTTCAGCAGTGGTTGTCTGCTTCGGGATTTTAGATAATGTATCACGCTAGTGGAAATGAGCTTTAATTTTACTCTGTTGGTGAACAGCGACCCTTTGAGTATTTTTAGTATATTGCAATTTTGAATTATTCTTACCTGTACTTCACCTTTTAGAGAAATGAGTTGGGAAAATAAAATCAAATGTGTACGGTGTGTAATAGTATAATTCTGTAGAATCTTTGAGGGAATTTTACAGGATATGAAGGATTAATCCGGTGAATTAACCACAGTTTTGTGTACAGACGCTATTCAGTACTGTGGATCTGACATTATTTCAAAAATAGAAAACAAAAAAACTAGTAGAAAACCACAAACCTAAAAAGATAAAATAAAATCAGTCCTCACCCCACTGCAATATCAGATGTTCAGTCAAAGTCTATAGAATGAATCTAGTTGTTATCCCATGATATGTCAGGACTGTCACTGCACTGTCACTAATGGCTAACACAGCAAAAGGTATTTATTTAAAACCTCTGCACAAAAGAAACACTATTATTAAGTTTTTAAAGCATTTTACCAATAGAACAAGCAGAAAATAGATGTGGACCTCACGAGTGACACAGTGTTAAAGCTTCTGTAATACTAAAGAGTTTCTTTGTTGAAGTCACTGGTGCGTGAGCCTGTTGTCAGATATGTGTCATCATCAAACAGCAGTCTGGGCTTTCTCCTGTGACAAAACCTCATACAGCAATGCCAAGGTTTGTTCATAAAGTGCAGTGTCATAGAACTACTCCACAGTAACATCATGAACAGCAGTGGAGATTCTGTCCTACAACATGCTGTAGCACAAAACCACTGAAAGAAATCAAAGGAAGACAAGCGAGAAGTGAATAGAGCTCCACCACACATGGCGAGTTACTGACCTAAACAACACAAAGTCTAAAGAGCTTAATGTCTGTCTACAACACACCAAAACAGATGGATACATGAACATAAACAAAGTCAAGTGCTTTCTGGCACGTGGAGGGATGTAATCAAAGTAGAGTCGCTGTCCACAGCTTTAGTGCTGAACAGTGATGAAAATATATTAATGATCAATGAAAAGGAACATAAAATGTCAGTTATCTTAAGAATAGTGCTACAAGGTGTCAAGTATTCACTTCATATACTCACTCAAGAACATGTAACCTCATACTGAATAATGCAAAACAGGAGATCTGTCATTGCACAGATAAAACTATACAAAAACTTCAAAATATTCACACTGTCCGTCCTAAATTAAACATATTTTAATGCAACCATAACAACATAATTTTTTTTTTTGCTTGAAAGAATCTAGGGTTTTTTTTTTCTAAATATTATTAGGTAATTAGAAATTTACTGCTAAGCCATCTTGTTAGAATATAAAAGTTTATTTCAACCCCACTGCTGTGATACCTGGATGAAACCATAGCATATTCTTACCTCATCATCAGCTGTATTACTCTGACCAATCATACTCGCAGTAAAAGGATCATCTTGGTCCAGTTTCAAAATCCCACTAGCAGGAAGTGTGTTGTCATTATAAGATGTGATGAACTTGAAGTCACTGGTGCGTGAGCCTGTTGTCAGATATGTGTCATAATTGTAAGAACTGCGGAGAGTTCCAGCTCCCTCCACCTCTGCATAGTTGGGAGGGAGATACGCACTGGGAATGGTGATTGCTCCATCAAACAACAGTCTGGGCTTTCTCCTGTGACAAAACCTCACAGCCATCATCAGAATGATGAACGTCAGGAAGAAGGTGGACACAGAAACCAGTGCGATGATCAAATACGATGTTAGTTTGGAGTTGCTCTCCTCATATGTCATGTCTTTAAGTTCAGGAACTTCAGCCAGGTTGTCAGAAATAAGTAAATATACAGAGCAGGTAGCAGAGAGAGGGGGCTGTCCATTATCTTTCACTGAGATAATGAGGTTCTGCTTCATGCTGTCAGATTCAGTAATGTCCCTCAGTGCTCTGATCTCTCCACTATGGAGACCAATGGAGAAAAGTCCTGGATCAGTAGACTTCACAATCTGATATGACAGCCACGCGTTCTGTCCAGAGTCAGCATCCACAGCGATCACCTTGGAGACCAGAGAGCCTGAGAGAGCAGCTTTAGGGACCATCTCAGTCATTAAAGACTTTCCCTCTGGAGCAGGGTATAATATCTGTGGAGAGTTATCATTCTCATCTGTTATGAACACACTCACAGTCACGTTGCTGCTGAGTGGAGGAGAGCCATTGTCTCTGGCTACAACCTGGACATTGAAGTTTCTGAACTGCTCATAGTCAAATGACCTCACAGCATGGATCACCCCCGTATCTGCATTAATGGATATAAATGAGGACACTGGGACACCGTTGACCTCACTGGGCACCAGAGAATACAGTACTGTGCCATTCTGCCTCCAGTCTGGGTCTCCTGCACTAACAGAACACACAGAGGTGCCTGGTTTGTTATTCTCAGGTATATAAGCACCATAGTCTAGCTTTTCAAATACAGGCGAGTTGTCATTGATGTCAGAAACTGATAGTTGAATAGTTTTGAATGAAGACAACGCTGGTGTTCCCTCGTCTATTGCCGTGATAGTTACATTAAAATCTGAAACTTTTTCACGATCCACCTCAGTTGTTGTTACTATAGAATAATAATTCTTAATTGACGGATTTAATTTAAAAGGAACATTTTCTTGAATGAAACAACGGACCTGACGATTTTGTCCAGAGTCTTTGTCCTGAACGTTGATGATGCCCACCTCTGTCCCGGGCAGGACGTTTTCAGGAAATGGGTTGATAAGCGACGTAACGACAATCTTGGGGCTGTTGTCGTTCGCGTCAGTGACGTCTACAACAACTTTTGCATCAGAGGCCGATCCCAACCCGTCTTTTGCCTGTACGCGCATTTCATAATAAGACTCTTCCTCGAAATCTACCGGACCGATCACCTTTAATTCCCCATTGCGCTTGTCTAGTGAAAAGATTCTAGCAGCTTTATCGGACAGTCGACTAAACTCGTAAGTTACTTCTCCGTTTTCACCCGCGTCTGCATCTGTCGCCTTCACCTTTACTACGATCGTACCTATAGGAGCATTTTCTTGTAGATTTACTTTGTAGACAGGTTGATTAAACACGGGAGAATTATCGTTAGCATCCAGCACAGTAACATGTATAACGGCGGTGCCTGACCTTAGCGGATCACCACCATCTGTGGCAGATACGAACAATGTAATCTCCTGCTGTTTCTCGCGATCGAGTTCTTTATCGAGCACTAACTCAGCGTACTTTCCTCCGTCTGAATTTGTACCGACATTTAAAGAGAAATGACCGTTTCTTCCAAGAGAATATCCCTGAACTGCGTTTTGACCCAAATCTGCATCGTGAGCTTCTCCCAAGAAATAGGAGGTCCCTTTAACTGCTGATTCCTGAATTTCGAGTTTAATTTTATCGGAGGAAAACTGTGGTGCATTATCATTTACATCCTGAATTTGGACAACAACGCTATGCAGCTCTAACGGCCGCTCGAGGACAAGTTCATATTTAAGAAGGCACGTCTGTCGCGAGCCGCAGAGCTCTTCTCTGTCTGCGGGTTCCGAAACAATAAGGGCTCCAGTCCGTGCATCTAGCTCACTGAAACGTTTACTGACGCCGTCTGCATCCAAACGGGCATTCCTGTACACAAGTGTCTTAGCGTCCATTCGCAGGTCCTTGGCTAGGTTCCCCACAATAAATCCTCGTTTCATCTCCTCAGGAATTGAGTAGCTTAGATCACTAATAGCGAGATGGAACGCGAGAACGAGAATAAAACAAAGAAGTGATCTCGACAATCCTGTCATCTTTCGTTCTTTAAAGTGCCCTTTGCAACGCAGTTATATAAAATCCGTAAATTTTGTTCAAGTTAAGCGAGTATTTCGCACGTTTGCTCTGCATACACATTTCCCTGTAAAATGCTGCCGAATGTTCACGTCTCTTTGTCGCAGTAGTGGATGGGTGGATTTTTCAGCGAATACAGCTGATAAATAGCGACCCTGTGTGTATTTACACGGAACTGCCACTGTCGTACCAAAAGGCACCATCAGAGCAACGATTCATATAACTATCGTCATTTTTGCTATTTCTTCTGGACAATTGTAATTACTTTATTAATTCCTTCACAAGCACCTTTATCTTATAGCCTCTAAAACCAAATCACACAAACACAGCTTCAAATCTCCTAGCACCTATCTCTACAGACCTTATATACACCTATCTCTTCTGACCTTATATACACCTATCTCTACTGACCTTATATACACCTATCTCTTCTGACCTTATATACACCTGCCACTCCTGTTAACTCCTCAGCCACCAAGTCTGAGATTCCACCTTTGTCCTTTCACCCTCTTTTTCAACTGCATCCTCAAATAGGATTGTTAACTCTGTAGAAGTAAACCATCAGTTTAATCTTAGACTACAATACCATATATGACCTCAGGATAGTTAAATAGTTAAAGCAATACACTGTATGATCCAAAGTTTTTTTTTTTTTTTACCTATATCAGTTACTAATTTCCGATATTTATAGCTGATGCTCAGTGTCCGGTACACTGTACCTTAAACAGATTTATCTGCTCTATTTGTATCTGTACAACACAAATAATGAACCTGTAAGTGCACATTATCAAACATGCTAATCAGCTCTTGAATGTCTCAATGTACATAATTTTCCAAGACAAATCTTACATGCTGATAAAACATGCTACCATATTCCAACCCCTGCCCATTATTTACAACAACAGTGTTCTCTATCTCACTCTCCAAGACTTTGCAGATTTGAAAGGACATCTGAGTTGCTCCAAGTAAGAATTGTATCATTCACGCCCATTGCCAACAAATCTTGCCTGGTGATTCTCCACTTGTTTTCACTATTGAAACCATTGGCCCCTTTTTGCCTGCGGAGCTGCTGTTGGACACTGTGCTTCCTCTAGTAGCTGATCCTCTGACCTTTGGTGATGTTCCCTTCTCAAGCACTTCACACAAGTCATCTCACTCCAGCCCAGATCTTCGTTGTGCTCCAGTGCACACTTACTTAACTGTGGATTCCATGTTTTCAATACTATTGGGACGCAATTTCATCACCATGGCCTTAGTCATTAACAAAATCTCTTGTAGCGACTTACCTTAGCACATGCACATTACTGAACAATATTTGTCAGTAACTCTAGCACCCCTGTCTCAGACCAGGCCACATGACTTAATCAACATGGAACCCCTAGACCATCATTTACTGTCTCTCTACTCCAGTCATCAAGACCTCATAAACCATCACTGGCCATCTAATATGAAGGAAGTCATACTGGAGTCAACATGATTTCATTTTTTCTTGTAAAAATGATTTCTCAATGCTAGTGAGGGCTGACACACTTCAAATTAGAGCAGTGGGGAAGGTTGCAATGACAGTATGAGACATGAACTCTCCAAATGGCAAAAATAACAAGTGACCATAAAACTACCATAATCCAAAAAGGTATCACCAAAAAAAAGTAGCATATCATAGTTATTCATATAATAGAATTAACAATTCTGGGGAGTATTGAAATAGATCTCATGTGTGCTTACCACCTTTAACTCTTATGCTGCATTAGTGCCAGGGAAAATACAACTAAAATGATGATTGATGATGATAATAAATCAAACATGAAACAATGTATAGTATGAACAGAGTTCTCAGTCAGATACCTAAGAATGTTACGTTTCATGTTGTTAAATGGCCTCTACATATGAGATGCAACAAACTTGAAGACATTGGTGTGTGAGCCTGTTGTCAGATAGCTAAAAAAAATTGAAAGAACTGTACAAGATTTCTAAAATATATAAAAATAATCTTTGTTCCCAATTATTAGGTCCCAAAATAATACTGAACAATGACCAGCCACAGAAGTGCATACACAGCAACACCTCCCACAGAAACCCTTCACAAATGTCTATCACAATAAAACAGGCAAATTCTGACTTTTAAATTGAGAACATGCAAAATGTTAGAATCAACAAAATATTTCATAGAAATGAAAACAAGTAAAGAAAAGACTGAATCCACTAATAGGTACACTAAAGTTATGTTTATGCTTCCCAAACACACGGAAAACAGCAAATGTACACGCTATAGCAAGGGCTTACCTCTGGATCTGATGAACCAACAATGAAAGAATTATCTTCAAATGGATCATTCTGATTTTGAATCCTGTTGAGAGTCTGAGCTGAGGGCAGCGTGTTGTCATTATAAGATGTGATGAACTTAAAGTCACTGGTGCGTGAGCCTGTTGTCAGATACGTGTCATAATTGTAAGAACTGCGGAGAGTTCCAGCTCCCTCCACCTCTGCATAGTTGGGAGGGAGATATGCACTGGGAATGGTGACTGCTCCATCAAACAACAGTCTGGGCTTTCTCCTGTGACAAAACCTCACAGCCACCATCAGAATGATGAATGTCAGGAAGAAGGTGGACACAGAAACCAGTGCGATAATCAAATACGATGTTAGTTTGGAGTTGCTCTCCTCATATGTCATGTCTTTAAGTTCAGGAACTTCAGCCAGGTTGTCAGAAATAAGTAAATACACAGAGCAGGTAGCAGAGAGAGGGGGCTGTCCATTATCTTTCACTGAGATAATGAGGTTCTGCTTCATGCTGTCAGATTCAGTAATGTCCCTCAGTGCTCTGATCTCTCCACTATGGAGACCAATGGAGAAAAGTCCTGGATCAGTAGACTTCACAATCTGATACGACAGCCACGCGTTCTGTCCAGAGTCAGCATCCACAGCGATCACCTTGGAGACCAGAGAGCCTGAGAGAGCAGCTTTAGGGACCATCTCAGTCATTAAAGACTTTCCCTCTGCAGCAGGGTATAATATCTGTGGAGAGTTATCATTCTCGTCTGTTATGAACACACTCACAGTCACGTTGCTGCTGAGTGGAGGAGAGCCATTGTCTCTGGCTACAACCTGGACTTTGAAGTTTCTGAACTGCTCATAGTCAAATGACCTCACAGCATGGATCACCCCCGTATCTGCATTAATGGATATAAATGAGGACACTGGGACACCGTTGACCTCACTGGGCACCAGAGAATACAGTACTGTGCCATTCTGCCTCCAGTCTGGGTCTCCTGCACTAACAGAACACACAGAGGTTCCTGGTTTGTTGTTTTCTATCACATAAGTACTGTAGGACTGTTCTCCAAATACAGGGGCGTTGTCATTTACGTCTGATACTGTAAAATGAATTGTCTTGGAGGAGGATAATGGAGGAGATCCTCCATCAGTGGCAGTGATAGTTATATTGTAATCAGACTCTCTCTCTCGATCCAGCAGATTTGTTGTTACCAGAGAGAAATAGTTTTTAATGGATGGGTTCAATTTAAAAGGAACATTTTGCTGAATGGAGCATCTGATCTGTCGATTATCTCCCGAGTCTTTATCCTGAACATTAATAATGGCCACTTCAGTGCCCACAATGGTGTTCTCAGGTACAGGATTGTTCAGAGATGTAATTATGGGTTTAGGGGCATTATCATTTACATCAGTGATATCTATAATGACACTGGCAGTGGATACTAAACCAGATCCATCTTTGGCCTGCATTCCAATTTCATAGTATGTTTCTTTTTCATAATCAATGTCTCCAATTACCTTAATTTGTCCAGTATGTTTATCAACCGTGAATAAATGTGCTGCATTATCATCAATGCGACTGAATTCATAAGTTACTGCTCTATTCGCTCCTTCATCAGCGTCTGATGCGCTCACAGTAACTACTTCTGTACCTAACGGTGCGTTTTCAGCCAAAGCGACTTTATATACCGCCTGAGTAAATACCGGAACATTATCGTTAGCGTCCAGCACAGTGACGTGTATAATAGCAGACCCTGATCTCTGAGGAGTCCCTCCATCAACTGCGGTAAGAACCAAATCAATTTGCTTCTGTTCTTCACGATCCAGCTCTTTATCTAATACAAGTTCAGCATATTTTCTTCTGTTCTTATTATCGTGTACAGACAATACAAACTGGTCGTTCTTCTGTAGTGAATAGTCCTTAACGCCGTTATGTCCGATATCAGAATCATGCGCTTCATCCAATCGGAAGCGCTGCCCTTTTAACGCGGACTCCTGAATTTCGATCGTAATGCGCTCGTTAAGGAATTTTGGGGCATTATCATTAATGTCCTCAATATTCAATGAAATACGGTGAACCTCTAGAGGATTTGCCAACACAAGCTCATAATTCAACATGCAAGTCATTCTAGAGCCACAAAGCATCTCTCTGTCGATTGTGTCTGCTACGATCAAATCTCCAGTACTCAGGTTAATGTCAGTATACCGTTTACCGCTGTCCTCCGTGTTTATTCGGGCCTTACGTGCTGATAATCGCTGAGCATCGACTCCAAGATCTTTAGCAATATTTCCGATCACATACTGCCGTTTGGTTTCCTCTGGAACTGTATAGCTCAGATCTCCTCGGGCGGTACGCAAATCACAGAAAAAAACGTTAAGAGCAGAGAAGATAACGGAGCTGAAATCTTCATACATCCCATATTGTCAGATTTGAAATGCTGACCTCTCGATTAATTCCACTTAACGTTGTTAATAGCGTCTCTCAATATTTTACACAATAAAGTATTCGCGTGATAAAAAGCCAGACTACTCCATTTTGTCTCGCGATTGGTTTTGCACTCATAGAAATGTGCAGCCGAATATTTAAGAGATGGGCGGAAACCTGTGGGAGATACGCTGAAGTGATTGTGAACAGCGACGCTCTGAGTGTTTTAAGTTTACTACAAGTACCGCAAGTCTAGTTCGTCAAAAGACTTAAGCGAGACAAACATGTTCTTTAAACAAAAAATAATAATTTCACTGGATTGTGAACTTAATTAGAACACTTAATAAGAACATCAACTGCTATTCATGACAAAGTGCAGAGGTCATCAGAATGATTAACGGAGATTACCGCATTTATGTATATCTATACTTACAGTATGAGCGTTGTGAACGTTTACGGTGACCGCTTCAGTAAGAGCATACAGACGCTAGTGGAACATTGCTGTTCAATTAATATCAATAAAGGGAATTAATGACTATATTTATTGCTGATTTATGACGTCACAAACCATTGAACAAAGTAATAACCGACGAACAAAGAACAATTGCAAATCTCTAAAGATGTAGTTTAAATCACGGTGATGAAATTCGACTCTGTAGAATGTAACACAAAAACAAGAATCGCAGAGAACCACGTTGTAATGTACAGTTCATGGAAGCAAGTGTTTACGGTTTAATGTTTGTGCAAAATGTGACGTTTCATCTTCAGTGGCCTTACAGTACTATATTGTTGTGTTTGCATATCTATTTACAATAGTAATGATGTGTAACGCTATATACGGTCATGTAATACCCCTCCCCTCCTGTAGGGGGTGAGAAAAAGATAGCGAGAGAAGGGTCCGTGGTGTGGTCGGAATGATGGAAGAATAAAAAAGTTAGTAGACTGGAAACTTGATCTCGAATTTATTTGATACCCAAACATAACAAATTGGCGACGAGGATGAGCGCTTCGGTGCCCAGCCCGCTGCCGTTTCTTTCTCACGTGGGTGAGCCGCCGATACCGTTCGTTACATGGCGGAAAATGTTTGATAACTACATGCTAGTTATAAACGCTACCGGAGATGCATGGCCGGATGCGAGACGACGTGCCGTTTTGCTTCATTGTTTGGGTTCTGAGGGACAACGGTTGTTCTACACTTTGCCGGAACAAGGTACGACTTTTGATGAAGCTATGGCTGCGCTTGAGAAACACTTTGTGCCGAAAGTTAACGTGGTTGCTTGCAGACACACGTTCAGACAACGTGTGCAACGGGCTGAGGAAACCGTGTCTCAGTATGTTGCAGCGCTGCAAGCGTTAGCAGCACCATGTTCGTTTGGGCAAATGGAGAGTGAGATGATAAGAGACCAGTTAATCTCTAACGCTTATCTCAGTACGGTAAGAGACAAGTTATTACTGGAGGATGATCTCACACTGGACAAAGCTCAAACGATCGCGTGCCAGATAGAGTCAGCAACGAAAGATGCTACATTGCTCTCATCGGCGAAACCAGTCACTACTGCATTAGTACAGGCTGTGGGTGCTACACAGGCTTGTTCTAGAAGGAAGCAAGGACTATGTTCAGGGAAATCCCTACCACGGAAACAGCAAGACCACAGAAAAAATACAAAAACTGACCATCAGCCACGTAAATGCTTCAGATGTGGATCGGGTAGGCACCTGGCGAATGACAAAAACTGTCCAGCTGCTTTAGTAAAATGCAACAACTGCGGGAAAAAGGGACATTTCGCCAAGGTCTGTAAATCTGCTGTACACGAAGTGAGGGAGGTGGTCATTCCAGAGCTAGCTGTGCTCTATGTAGGTGATGTTAAACATGTGGCAGCAACATATAATAAGATCACATGCACTGCTAATATAGAAGCACCTTCAGGAAACTCCCATGCTCTAACATTAATTGTTGATACTGGAGCTTCTGTGTCAATTCTTCCAGAAAGCTTATACAAACAGTACTTTGCTAATTGCACGCTCAAGGAACCTGAAGTGAAATTACTCACTTACGCTAGACAGGAGTTACCAGTGATTGGCTGTCTACCAGCTGTAGTTGACATCAAAGGTCAAAATCACAAAATTTCAACTTCATTCTACATTGTGAAAAGTGGATCACCATTATTAGGCTTAGATCTAATCAAAGCACTAAATGTCAACATTGTTGGGGGCAAAGTTGAGGATATTGAAGACCACATTGTGAATACGCCACCGGTGGCCAAGCGAAAATCTACAGTATATAATCTTGACTCTGCCCCGTCTTCCACATTTGAATGTGTGAGAGGCTTCATCCACAAGGTACAAGTGGACAAATCAGTGCAACCTGTCAGCCAAAAGTTAAGGCGTTTACCACTGAGTGTACGCAAAGAGGTGTCGGTAGAGATAAAACGATTACTTCAAGAGGGCATAATTGAACGCATAGATGCATCTGAATGGGTGAGTCCCCTTGTGGTCGCAAGGAAACGGAAAGGGGGTCTCCGACTCTGCGTTGACCTACGCGAACCAAATAAAA
The DNA here is from genome assembly GCF_052324685.1 of Brachyhypopomus gauderio. NCBI lineage: Eukaryota > Metazoa > Chordata > Actinopteri > Gymnotiformes > Hypopomidae > Brachyhypopomus > Brachyhypopomus gauderio. Next base: position 10,796,367 of record NC_135220.1, on the reverse strand, counting down.
GTGTGATTATGGACTGTTACCCTCTTCCTCATATGGAGGATTTATTTGCTGAACTGGCAGGTGCTACATATTACAGCCAGATTGATCTGAGTTCAGCTTACCATCAGCTACCTCTACACCTCGAAAGCCGCAAGCTAACTGCTTTCATAACACATGATGGACTATTCCAATTTACACGTGTTCCTTTTGGCCTGGCATCAGCTCCATCTGCTTTTCAAAAAATGATGGAAACAATCCTGAAGGATCTTCCAGGTGTACAGAACTATCTAGATGATATTATAGTCTATGGCTCTTCAAAGGAAGTTCATGATGGGAATCTCAAAAATGCTGGCCTTCGGATTAATTCTGACAAAAGCTCGTTTAGTCAAACAAGCATTACGTTCCTAGGACACGTCATTTCTAAAGAGGGTTTACGCCCAAGTTCAGACCATCTAACTGATGCTCCGGTTCCCAAAGACATGGCAGCACTACGTTCCTTCCTGGGTTTAACATCCTGGTTCAGTAGATTTCTGTCTAATTATGCTACTCTAGTGGAACCACTGCGAGAGCTCGTCAGGGCAAACACACAAGCCGGGCTACAGTGGAATGAGGAAGCAGAGGAAAGCTTCAACAATCTGAAATCAATGCTTCTGAAAAGTCCTGCATTTTCCATCTACAACCCCAAATTACCAACTTTCGTTACCACAGATGCCTCAGATTAAGGCTTAGGAGCTGTGCTAACGCAGCTGCATAACGATAGTAGTGAACGCATTGTTGCATTTGCTTCACGCACATTGTCGACTGCGGAGAGGAAGTACTCCACCACTGAAAAAGAGGCTCTAGCTTGTGTCTGGGCAGTGGAGCGATGGAGAACTTATGTGTGGGGACAGAGGTTCACGTTACGTACCGACCACCAAGCTCTTACAACTCTCCTCAATACCAAAGGTATGAATAGGGCTGGTATGAGGATTGCAAGATGGTCAGCAAGACTCATGTGTTTTCAGTACGATGTGCAGTACCGCCCTGGTAGCCTCAATGTCATGGCTGATGCTCTCTCACGTGTTCCTCTCAATCACTCCAGCATAGACGAGGAGTTGGAACACGATTTATTCACAGAGATAGCAGAGATCTCACCACTCCTAGCGGCACTTTCACTGGCTGACTTCAAGGCAGAATGTGAAGATTGTCCTGAATTATCACAAGTACGGAAGGTCATTCACTCAAGATGGCCAAAAGTGAAAAAGGCTCTTCCTAGTGAGCTACAGCCATACTTCTTGGTGCGACATGAACTGGCTGTGGACACGCCATTGATCTTTCGAGGTACACGCCTGGTTGTACCTAAAGCCCTCAGAGACAGAATTGTGCACTTGGCGCACGAAGGTCATCAAGGGGTTGTTCGCACAAAGCAGCGCCTTAGAGAACTTTACTGGTGGCCGCGCATGGATGGACTAATACATGAGGTCATTTCGTCTTGCACAGTTTGTCAGTCATGTGACAAAACAGCCCATGCTGCTCCTGCACCAATGCAGCCTGTTGAATTTCCAGAAGGCCCGTTCCAGCATGTGGCTGTCGATATCGTGGGTCCGTTTGAACGTGGGGCTAATGACTGTAGATTTGCTATCACCCTGGTAGATTATTTCAGTAAATGGCCAGAAGTAGGTTTTTCGACAAATGCAAATACTGACACTGTCATTGCATTCCTGACTTCTATTTTTGCACGTGAAGGAAACCCTTGTGTCATTACTACAGACAATGGTTCACAGTTCGCGTCCTCTGTTTTTGCTGAGTTTTTGAGAGAACGGAACATCAAACACATTAGAGCAAGTGTTTACCATCCGCAGGCCAACGGTTCTGTGGAACGCTTTAACAGAGTTCTCAAGGACTGTATTCAAGCGGCGCAGATAACCCAACTACCATGGAAGCCTGCAGTGACTAACATGCTCCACAATTACCGAGCCACAGCTCATGCGACGACTGGTCAATCTCCTTTTCAACTTCTGAGAGGCAGGCCCATGCGAACGAAATTACACGTCCTACCACCAGCGGTAGATGAAGAGAGGTATGCTCGGGTCGCTGCCAGGGTGGCCTTACGACAGTCCAAGAGTAAGCGTTACACTGACAAGAGAAGAGGTGCACGACCTCCGAACCTCAAAGTGGGCGACAAGGTGCGAGTACGGAAGCCTTTTCATGTGGGAAAAGGAGAGCGGCAATACACTGAGCCCTTGTCTGTGCAACAGCAGACTGGATTAAGCACTTTTATACTGAGTGATGGTAGACGGTGGAATGCTTCACGTCTTTCTCGCTGCCCCGAGAACGCGGTGAGGTCATCAGAAGATGCTATAACGGAAGAAACTGTTACAGAGACTCTGAAAAGAGACAACACTCAGAGAGTGAGACAACCACCAACTTGGACTAAAGACTATGTGCTGACATAGTACCATTAAGAAGATATGTAAAGGGTGTAGGCGGATCGCTGCCCTGAAAAAAAAAGAGTTTGTCATTACTAAAAGCTTTAGTGAATGTTTCTGAATATGCTTATTGATAGGTTCAGTTATAACCGTTCTTATAGTGTATTAACATTCTTCAGTGAGTGGGTTCTACAAGAGCTATTTGTTCACAGTTATTACTTTGATTGTACAAGCCAGGAAAAGTTATGCCTGAGGTTTTCATGTTCTATGCAGTAGGTCATTACGGGAACGAAGCTCATAATGACATGGTAAATCTTTTATGAGTAACAGGGGAGATGTTGTGTTTGCATATCTATTTACAATAGTAATGATGTGTAATGCTATATACGGTCATGTAATACCCCTCCCCTCCTGTAGGGGGTGAGAAAAAGTTAGCGAGAGAAGGGTCCGTGGTGTGGTCGGAATGATGGAAGAATAAAAAAGTTAGTAGACTGGAAACTTGATCTCGAATTTATTTGATACCCAAACATAACATATATGTCCTCAAAAGAATAGATGGATCAGACCAGGGGTGCTCATTACGTCGATCGCGATCGACCGGTCGATCGCGAAGGAAGTGTCGGTCGATCGCGAAGGAATGTGCGTAGATCGCGTCACATAAAATAGTAGTAGATGAATCGCACATCTGCACTGACGGTTGTATTTTGATTGACATTCACGGTAGCCAATCTGCAATACACTCAACAAATTACGTTCGCCGCCACCCCGGTAGATCTTTCTGACTTGGTCATCTTATAAGTAGCTCGCAAGCTGAAAACTGTGGGCACCCCTGGATCAGACCTTATAGTTTCAGCACCACGGAGAGCTCCCATTCCGACTTCATTTTGGCACTGCAGATTGCGTCAGATTTCACTTATTTTAAGAACTTGACAACGTCGACATTAATATACTCTGGTTTCTGTTTTTCTACCCAACATATTATGAAACGTGTAGCACATTAATAACAAATTATTTATTCATAACCTCTAAAATCTAATTTTAAAATTAACGTAAAAGAAACAACCAGTTGCAAGACTCTTACAGGAACATGTTTTTAAGCACATTGATAAAATTCAACAACTTGTAGAATGTAAAATTAATATAAAGAATCATAGAAAACTGAATTATCTGTAAATGTATTGTAAATGTATGTCCCATTGTTTAACATATGTGTAAAATATCGTTCCATACTGAGACAGTTCATTAGTTGTCTTAAAAAACTGTATATGTCTACAAGCAAAATAAATTGATTGTAACATATTATGGATTCTGTCAGGCTTCAGTTTTATAAACAGAACAACATTGTAAAAGCGTTTCCTGTTTTCTCATTCAAATATTTTATCCAATATATCGTAATAGCAGGGAACATGCACTTTCTGATTAGTGACATGTAAGAATAACCACCATCTACAGTTGTAAACGATCAAACAGCAAAACTTCTCTAAATTCTGTAGAAGTTTCCAATGTACTGCAGAACAAAATCATGTTCTAGTGAAAAACATGTGTCACTCATCAATGATCATATAGCAACAAATTGTCACGGAACAGCTCTGGACCCTTCCCTGTGGGCGTGTCATATCGTCGTCTGCGTGCGGTTATGTCCATGTTTGTACTTCCGTGGGTGTGGATTGTTTGTGAGTGTGTTCGTTTGTTACACCTGTGCCTTGTCTCGAGGTCACGTGGGTCTGTGTAACTCACCTATATAATGTGCATTCGCGCAGTGTCCTGTGCTCGTCTTTGTCTAAAGCTACGTGTCTGCGTGAGTGTGATTTAGTGCTGCTCGCGCTCCATCCGGAGCTTATACGTCTATTTGTAATAAAAGTTATATGTTCACCGTAATCGTCTTGGTGCCTGCCTCCTGTGACGGGCAGGGTGAGCGAAAATAAATGGAAGCGATCACGCCAAGTCTCAGGGAAATAGGATGGTTTAATATGTAAAGTGTGCAAACCAAAACCCGTGAACTGATCCGAATTAACACTAGAAGTCCCAGAGAAGGGTCTTTCAACACTTCTACCATCGGAACCCAGAGAAGGGTCGAGAGAACTGAAGGATTTTAGCTAACACCCTATTATCAGCTGTAAGCAGGCACTTTTGTCCTGTAAATAAGGCCATTACTGGCGCACCACAGGAGGGGGCATGCTTCAGCTCACAACTAATTGTTGTTTTCCATTGAGTTTAGCCATTTAGTTTCTAGTTAGTTCTATTTAGTTTATTGTATTTTATAATATAAAGGTTATATATTGTATTTAGTTTAGTTTTATCTGAGCAACAAAGCACAAACAATAAATTATTTTTTTATATTTTAAATAGAAAATTAGAAATTTTATAGCCAGGTACATGTGAGCAATGACCAGAAGCATTTGTGTCTAAGTCAGGAGGACTGAGATTTCAGCATGAGAAACATACAAAAGAACAACTGTTATGTTTCCATGCTTTTTTATGTTCCATGCTTTTTATTATTGCCATAAAATTATACAAAAAATACAAGGAATAAAACAATTCCACACATATTTACAATAGGCTGCAGTGCAGGGCTGTGTGTGTGAGTGGCATGTCCTTCTTGTGTGACTAGCACTTCAACAGTCACTCAGCAGTCTGTCAGAACATGCCTGGCACTGCCAGGGTATCTCCCTGGTACATTTGCCACACGTGTATCTGTAGCAGTCGACACATCTCACATTTGCACAAATGTTCATGAGTGTTCTCATCAGAGCATTCACATACAACTATCTACCCAGTTTGCCAGTCCCTCATTTGGGGAGAAAGCTACAGTATTGTGGCTATTCCCACTTTAGTGACCCCATTTTGTTTCTCTTTCACTCAGACAATAAAATACTCCAATACAGTGAGGACATGCACCTAAGACGAAAATTTCAGACCCCTCCATGATTAAAAATTGTCTAAATTGTCTAAAGTGGGGAATAGCCACAATAGTGTAGCTTTCTCCCCAAATGAGGGAGTGGCGGACTGAGTGGATAATTGTATGTGAGTGCTCTGTTGAGAACATTTCAACTTTATTGTATATATTTCTAAACTTACATCATGTCCTCTGTAGCTGCTGCTCTCAGCCAGGCCCTCTGACTGCCTCTCTCACCTTATGCATGTCCCCTGCACAACAATGCAGCTGGGGGATGGGCAGACACACTCAGGACCAGCTTACACACTTTTGCATGACCTTTTTTGAGGTGGATCATCACAATTAATTTGGTCATTTTTTTCAAAAATTGTTATTTTGAACCCACTTATCTTTTTTAGAAGAAAAACATTACTAACATTACTACATTTCTACCTGAGCCTGCCAAAAGCCAGTGCTGAGGTATTTTGGATCATGAGGCCATGAGGCCATCCTTTGTCATGCAGCCACTTCTAGGTAGACGGGGGGATGGGTGATAGTGTGAGCTATGTTGATCCATTGACTCAGACGGAGAAGAAAAGACCCTTTCAGAGAAATCTGAACTTTAGCTATTTTGACCAATAATCATGTCACCTTTTGCAGTGAGAAAAAAATCCAAAATTAGTACAAAGGAGTTAGACTTGATATGTTTTGGAATTATAGTTCAAATAATGTCTGTCTTATAATAAAGAGAAAGATGACTGTAGCCACCTACATGTGGATGAAAATCCATGTCACCACACATTTCACTTACTCTGTTGACTGAGAAGCAAGGATAGCAAAGGTTTCCAGTACACAGCAGGCTTTGGACATGATCCTGGAGGGGCCGTGGGCGGGTGGGGTTCCCTGGTCTTTCTCTGCCTGCCTCTGGCCTCTGGGGCCTTGCTAATAAGTACATTATGTACATTTATCCTATGTTGCACTTACATAAACACACACACTCACACACACATACATCAGTCATTTGTGTTGTATGTCTTACTTTCTGCTCTTCATTTAGTAGCAGCAGTTGGTGAATCATTGCAGTGGTCATTTGAGCTGTTTTTTCTGCTCTTCTGTCTTTTCCCTTTTTACTTTCTCTCCCCTTCTTTTCTCTCCTCCTGTTTTCTCTCCTGTCCTGTATGGTTCACCTAACCCCAATTGTTTTTATCACTATGTACTGTATTATACAGAATTGTTTTCTTTTGATCCTTACATTTGAAAAGCCCATATGAAGCAATTTTTCAAGCCTAGGGTCACAAACGTCACACACAACACATTGTTAGTTTTCAGAGAGTAGTGAAAATCTGTAGTAGTGAAATCTCTTTTGGTAAGATTTCCTAAATTTCCTATTTTTGTTTGCTGGTTATGGCTGTATTTGGAAGAGACACACTGCAAAATCTTGATCTTGATAAGTTAAAATTGCTCAATAATATTATTCTATTTTAAGTAGCTGAGGGTTTTTTGTATACATTTATGTAAAAACATTTATACCTATTAGCAGTTTTTCAAAAGACAAAACTACTTAAAATAAGGTTAAAAATATCAGAGCCATTTTGACTAATCAATATGCCACCTATATGCCATTATAATTCAAATATTATGTTTGTGTCAATTTCACATTATTTCAACCTTTCACAAATCAAATCTCAAACATATGGTTCTGTAGATGAGGAGACTTCTTGCAAGAGATCTTGCACAGTCTCATATGGCAGCCAAGGAGGTGCAAGCTTTCAGCAGCAACCACCCATACCTGACACACGCCTCATTTACATAACACTGGAGGCAAGTTCAGCTCTTTTCCCCCCTGCTGATTCCTCAGGCAATGGGCACTTTTGCAAATGAATGGATGTTAATTGGAGCCACCAGAGGTGTCAGTTTGGACTAAGGTTCTTTGGACCCTCTTTAGGGACTTCAGGGGGGTGGTTGAAATTGCAGGGACTTCTAGTGTTAAGGATATAATAACCAGCAGTCAACCGGTACAAAGACAAGACATATATAGACGAACAAACGACCCTCAGGTGAGACGGATCGCGGGCTCCGCCCACCTGAGGGACGAACACAACGCCACACCCACAGGACAAGCTGCTGCTGTAGACGGGGGCGACCAGTAGGGGGCCGCCGTACCGTGACAGATCCCCCCTCCAAGCCGCACTCCCCTCCACCGGCTGTGCGGCCTACAGCAGCAGCACACAAAACAAAGGGGCAGGCAGGCAGGGACAAGGGACACACCCCCTGTAGTCCCGGAGCTGAAACACAAAACAAACACAGGTTAGCTCACCTACCTGGGTGGGACCCTGGACCGACTGGGCCGTCAACAAGACAAAACCACGCCCCGGTCGGTCACAGGGCCCTCACGCCCTAACCGGCCTTAAGCCGCATAGCCCCACAGGTGCGAGGACGGCGGGCCACGGCTCCGTGTCCGTCCGGGGTGTATGTGTGCAGGTTACCTCCCTGGGGCGTGGCTAAGTCACCTCCTGGACCTACCTCCTCCCGGAGCTGGCCCCTGCCTTCTGCTAGGGGCCACCCCAGCCTCCTGGGGAGTCAGCCCCAGCCGGAGCCTGACTTTACGAGGTGGACTCCTCCACCAAACCCAGGAGCGCCAGAGACCGAGGCCCAGAGCGCCCTTATCGCGGGCTGGGGAACAGCCCCCAAGGGCCTCCTGGTCACCCCGAGCAGGAGGGAGGGTCTCCATCTTCAGCAGGAGCTCTTCGGACCAGAGCCCTATCGTCCCCAAACATCCGGGGGCCCCAGCCCTCTAGGGAGGGGCTCTTTCCGACCGGGCTCCGGTCACCCCACGACATAAGGGGGCTCCTGCCAGTTGGAGACCCCCACAAGGTCCAGGACTGCCACGATCCACCGCCAGGGAGAAGCACCTGCACATAAAACACAAAATGCACACACACCCACTCACACCAACACAAAACACAGACGCGCACTGCCCTGATCCCCCTTACAATGGGGGAGGGGTCTCCGTCTTAGCAGGGGAGTTCCACCTGCTCAGGAGAACCCCCCACGTTCCTGGTCAGGGCCTCCCTTAGGAGCGACGCCCTCCGTGCCACTCCCCGTGGCACGGGACCATCACTGGTCCACCCCCACACACACACTCAAGGGGGAGGAGCATGTGTGGAATTACACACAACAGTTCACAAGCACGCTAGGACAAAAACACACAAAGACTAGACAAAAGCACGGTGGAAAACGGCAAACGGACAGGACACACACATGCGCGCTCTACACAAACAGTGGTGACGCGCCGCTCAAGTTCGCAGTCGCTCCCCACATAAAACACTAGACACACGGGGGAGCGAGGCGACCGTGACGAGCGGCGACAGCGTCACACACAACACATTCAACAATTAACACAAGCGAGCGACGCACAACGTTCCATACATCCGTTCACTGACACACACACACATGCACACACAAGTGACCACACAACACGAAGAGCCCGACCGGGGTCGATTGCCCTGGTCACCGCCGTGCTGCACACACACACAACGTTTCAGCACGGCGGGGCTCTTCAACAACAAACAAAACACCACGCAGACAAACACTTACCACGAGACATGACCACGAACGAAGGAAAAAGCAAAGGAGACTGGCGGCTTCCGAAGGTGGCTGGTTATTCTGTGACGGGCAGGGTGAGCGAAAATAAATGGAAGCGATCACGCCAAGTCTCAGGGAAATAGGATGGTTTAATATGTAAAGTGTGCAAACCAAAACCCGTGAACTGATCCGAATTAAGGATATAATAACCAGCAGTCAACCGGTACAAAGACAAGACATATATAGACGAACAAACGACCCTCAGGTGAGACGGATCGTGGGCTCCGCCCACCTGAGGGACGAACACAACGCCACACCCACAGGACAAGCTGCTGCTGTAGACGGGGGCGACCAGTAGGGGGCCGCCGTACCGTGACACCTCCTACACCTGGACGTTACACAAATAATATATTCAAGCTGCAATGAAAAATACACACCGTGTGTACACTACGGATGATTGGTGGAAACACTAAATGTTTAAATGAAAAATTCAAATTAACAAATATGTGAAATAAATGTAGTAATACTTCATATGTCCAAAGACATGCAGATCAGAAACACTGCACTTGTGCACTAAAAGGCACGAGGCTGATTGAAACATGGCAGTAAATGGTTAAAAGGTAGATTCAGGACTTTGTATTCATTAAAGACCCTCATTGCCCCAGCACATCACCACATTCCCACACAGTAAAAGGCTAGAAGTGCTAACAGTGCTGACAATGTTACCATGTGTACTTTAATCTGGGACGCATGACACAAACTAGCAAATAAGAAATTATGAGCCAATTAAATATAGTTGAAAACACAGGTCCAGTTTAAGAAAAACTGGTCTGAAATAACTACAACCATGAATGTACATCAAACACACTACCCTCAGACAGATCTACATGCTAGGACAACTCTATTCCCATTAACATTAATGATGGATTTAGCCAGGAACAATAATACAGTCATTCTAAATATACTGTATAACATGATATCAAATGAAGATAGAAACCAAGTTGACTGGTATTACATAAAACTGACTTGCTGGCATAATAGTCAGCAAAAATGAACAACAATCTGTCTTCTAGCTTTCTCAAATGATCAAGAGACATCAACTGAAAGCTGAGTGGGGCATAATGAAAGGGATTTAGAGAAAATGTATAGGCTAAAAATTAAACTGTGTATGGTCTATAAAAATCCATCAGCCAGTAGAGACAGAAGTCTTTTCTGAATCATGCCCAAACCCAACTGTGCATAAATATGAACTGCAGGCACAGAAACAAAGAACTACATTATCTCAAAAATTATTTGTGTTCCCAATCATTAGCAACCAAAATCATACTAAACAATGATCAGCCACAGTAGCAAAGTACAAACATAGCAACAGCTCCCACAGAAACACTCACAGAGTTCTCTCACAAGACACAGAGAAATTCAGTGTCACGACTATATTACCTAATAGATAATAGAAAATATTTTCATAATTGCACATCATGCAAATAAGGTAAATAAATAAAAACAAGTGGTGAAAGCCTTATTGCACTAAAGTTTACACTAAAGTTGCAGTTACACTTGTCAAACACGAAGACAACAGGGAATTCACTGTCTATAATTCAGCAAGGACTTACCTCTGGATCTGATGAACCAACAATGAAAGAATTCTCTTCAAATGGATCATTTTGATTTTGAATCCGGTTGAGAGTCTGAACTGAGGGCAGCGTGTTGTCATTATAAGATGTGACGAACTTGAAGTCACTGGTGCGTGAGCCTGTTGTCAGATACGTGTCATAATTGTAAGAACTGCGGAGAGTTCCAGCTCCCTCCACCTCAGCATAGTTGGGAGGGAGATACGCACTGGGAATGGTGACTGCTCCATCAAACAACAGTCTGGGCTTTCTCCTGTGACAAAACCTCACAGCCACCATCAGAATGATGAACGTCAGGAAGAAGGTGGACACAGAAACCAGTGCGATGATCAAATACGATGTTAGTTTGGAGTTGCTCTCCTCATAAGTCATGTCTTTAAGTTCAGGAACTTCAGCCAGGTTGTCAGAAATAAGTAAATATACAGAGCAGGTAGCAGAGAGAGGGGGCTGTCCATTATCTTTCACTGAGATAATGAGGTTCTGCTTCATGCTGTCAGATTCAGTAATGTCCCTCAGGGCTCTGATCTCTCCACTATGGAGACCAATGGAGAAAAGTCCTGGATCAGTAGACTTCACAATCTGATACGACAGCCACGCGTTCTGTCCAGAGTCAGCATCCACAGCGATCACCTTGGAGACCAGAGAGCCTGAGAGAGCAGCTTTAGGGACCATCTCAGTCATTAAAGACTTTCCCTCTGCAGCAGGGTATAATATCTGTGGAGAGTTATCATTCTCATCTGTTATGAACACACTCACAGTCACGTTACTGCTGAGTGGAGGAGAGCCATTGTCTCTGGCTACAACCTGGACATTGAAGTTTCTAAACTGCTCATAGTCAAATGACCTCACAGCATGGATCACCCCCGTATCTGCATTAATGGATATAAATGAGGACACTGGGACACCGTTGACCTCACTGGGCACCAGAGAATACAGTACTGTGCCATTCTGCCTCCAGTCTGGGTCTCCTGCACTAACAGAACACACAGAGGTGCCTGGTTTGTTGTTTTCTATCACATAAGCACTGTAGGATTGTTCTCCAAATACAGGGGCGTTGTCATTTACGTCCGATACTGTAAAATGAATTGTCTTGGAGGAGGATAATGGAGGAGATCCTCCATCAGTGGCAGTGATAGTTATATTGTAATCAGACTCTCTCTCTCGATCCAGCAGATTTGTTGTTACCAGAGAGAAATAGTTTTTAATTGATGGGTTCAATTTAAAAGGAACATTTTGTTGAATGGAGCATCTGATCTGTCGATTATCTCCTGAGTCTTTATCCTGGACATTAATAATGGCCACTTCAGTTCCCACAATGGCGTTCTCAGGTAAAGGATTGTTCAGAGATGTAGTAATGATTTTTGGAGCATTATCATTTACATCAATGATTTCTATAACAACATTCGCTGTGGATGCTAAACCAGATCCATCTTTTGCCTGCACTCTTATTTCGTAATATCTTTCCTCCTCGTAGTCGATAGGTCCGTTAACTTTAATTTGTCCAGTGAGTTTATCAATAGTGAATAATTGTGCTCCACTACCAGCAGTGCGACTGAATTCATAAGTTACTGCTCCATTCGCTCCTTCATCAGCGTCTGATGCGCTCACAGTAACTACTTCTGTACCCAACGGTGCGTTTTCAGCCAGAGCGACTTTATATACCGCCTGAGTAAATACCGGAACATTATCGTTAGCGTCCAGTACAGTGACGTGTATAATAGCAGACCCCGATCTCTGAGGAGTCCCTCCATCAACTGCGGTAAAAATCAAATTAATTTCCTTCTGTTCTTCACGATCCAGCTCTTTATTTAATACAAGTTCAGCATATTTGCCTCCGTTCTTGTTATCATGTACAGACAAAACAAAATGATCATTCTTCTGGAGCGAATAGCCTTTAATTCCGTTTTGATCGGTATCAGAATCGTGAGCTTCATCTAAAAGGAAGCGCTGCCCTTTTGAAGCGGATTCGCGAATTTCGAAAGTTATGCGCTCGTTTGAAAATTCTGGCGCATTATCATTAACATCGTCAATATTCAGTGAAATACGGTGAACCTCTAAAGGATTTGCCAACACAAGCTCATAATTCAACATGCAAGTCATTCTAGAACCACAAAGCCTCTCTCTGTCGATTGTGTCTGCTACGATCAAATCTCCAGTATTCAAGTTAATGTCAGTATACCGTTTCCCGCTGTCCTCCGTGTTTATTTGGACCTTACGTGCTGATAATCGCTGAGAATCGAGTCCAAGATCTTTAGCAATATTCCCGATTACATACTGGCGTTTGGTTTCCTCTGGAACTGTATAGCTCAGATCTCCTCGGGCGGTACGCAAATCACAGAACAATAACGCTAAGAGCAGAGAAGATAACGGAGCTGAAAGCTTCGTACATCCCATATTGTCAGATTTGAAATGCTGACCTCTTGATTAATTCCACTTATCGTTGTTAATATCGTCTCTCAATATTTCAAATGAGAACGTTTTCGCGTGAGAAAATACCACGTTACTCCATTTTGTCTAGCGATTGGTCTTGCACTCATACAACGTGCGACTGAATATTTAAGAAATGGGCAGGCAGGTTCGGCTGAACTGAAGGTGAACAGCGACGCTCTGAGTATTTTAGGTTTACTACAAGTACCGCAAATTCAGTGCGTCAAAATACTTTAGTGAGACGAGCATGTTCTATAAACTACTTAAATATTTCCTCTCGATTGTGAAGGTAACGGGTATAAGATCAACTGCTATTCATGACAAGTGCAGATGTCATTAGAATGATTAACGTTGATTTCCGCATTTGGTTTATGTCTATCTGTACTTACAATATGAGCGTTGTGAACCCTTACGGTGCTGAAGACCGCTATAGTAATAGCATATGGACTCAAGAGGGAAATTATTGCTCAATTCATAACAAGTAGGGAAATATATTACTATTTTCACCGTTGAATTCTGATGTCACAATTCACTGAACAAACGTTACCACCGACAAACAACTGACAAGTTCAAAGATCTCAAAAGAAGAGGCAGTTTAACACACGGTTATAATATTCGCCACTATGTGTATAAATTAAGATGAAAATAGGAATCACATCGAATAACGTTGTAATGTTCAGTGTATCTATGCCGGTGTTTACAGTTCTATATTTCTGCACAATATGGCATTGCATAATAAAAGGGTTCGTGTTCAGTTGCCTTAAAGTACTATATGCCCACAAAAGAATAGATGGATCGTAAACTATTATTTCAGCACCACGGAAAGCTCCCAGTGCGGTTTCATTTTGGCACTGAAGTTTATCTCAGATTTCACTATATTAAGATCTTGGCAGCGCTGACTTTAACACGCTTTTGTTTCCCTGCTCAATATATAAAATTTGTCCTAATAGAAGGTTACATGCAGTTGATTACAGTTACGATACAATGACAAACACCAGCAAAAGATGTAAAAAAAAAAAAATTAAACCAACACAAAAAAACCCATCCGCGATACCATTCCTAGTTCCACAGGTTTTACCAATTTACTGATGAAAAACGAAAAAATCTGCTAGGGAAAAAAGCTTTGGATTCAAAATGTCATGCCAAAAAAAAAAAGAATATAAATTTGCAATATAAAATATAAACCCTTTTGAGACAATGGAAAAACGGGCTGTAATAACATTACATGTTTAAATAATTACATCAAAGATGTCACGGTTACAGCTCTGGACCCCTCCTTGTGGGCGTGTTATGTTGTCTGCGTGCAGTTATGTCCATGTTTGTAGTTCCGTAGGTGTGGGTTGTTTGTGACCATGTTCGTTAGTCTCACCTGTGCCTTGTCTCGTGATCACTGGGGAATGTGTTCAGCACCTATTTAATGTGTGATCGCGCAATGTCTCATGCTCATCTTTGTCTAAAGTTCATGCCTGAGTAAGTGTCTGTTGGAAGTGCTTGCACTGCCGCACTGAGCTTCACAATAAGTGTTCATTAAAGTTGTATGTTGCACCATTTCTTCGATTGCCGTGCCTGCCTCCTCCGCATGTCACAAAAGACAAGACTATTCACTATATCTGAGATCAATGTAGTTAAAATTTACAAATTTAAAGTAATACAATTGCAGCTTTGTACAATAAGGCATTAAGTTGTGTTGAACAAAATAGTAAGCTGATAAACATTTGAGTCAGCAATTTGAATTACTATATCATAAAAATCCACACTGCCACAACAAATTCAAATATCTGCACACAGCACCATAAACAGAATTAGATAACAGTGATTAATTTCTTGCCAGAGACACTTTGTTTTGAGACTTATCAAGTAGCAATTCAGCAATTAGGAGCCAACTAGATGTAAAGCACTTACATTTACATTTATGGCATTTAAGCATTTTTTAACAAAATGAGGTTAAGTAGAACTGTGCTGAAATGCCCAGAGCCATAAATGTGCATCAAACCCATGACCCACAGACAGAGCCAAATGCTAAGACAGCTTCCTTACCAGTAACATTAATAATGGATTTAGCCACAAACAATAATAAAATAATTCCTGTGTATGAACTGACAGAATTTGTTATAAACTTATGTGTAAATGTGATTTATGTAATGAATATTTGTAGCTGACTGTAAATGTCTGGAACAACGACAACATCTTGAACAGCAAGATGTTCAAAACGTCTTTCTCAGTTGGGTTATAATGAACAATTAAATGGAAAAACCCAAGATAAAGAAGCCATACATGTCACATCCCTGATCCCTAAACAACTGACAGACTACTTTGCATAGAATGAAACAATGAAAGGGATTTACAGAAAATATTTAGGCTAAAACCTAAAGGGTAAAAATATGCATCAATTAGAAGAAACAAGCCATTAGTGAATCATGCTGAAATCCCTTTCTATACTAAAAAAATTATATAAAATCTGAGTAAATTTAAAAAAACTAAAATCTTAAAAACCACCTTTGTTCCCAACAATTAGCACCCAATATCGTACTGAACAATGACGAGCCACTGAAGCAAAGTACAAACACAGCAACAGCTTCCACAGAAACCTTCAGAGAGCTCTCTCACAAGAAAACAGAAATTCTGTATCACTACATTAACTAATAGAGAATAGAAAATGGTTTCATGATTGCACAATGTAAATGTGAAAATCATTGAAATAATGTAAATAAATAAAAACAAGTGGTGAAACCCTTATCCCACCAAAATGTACACTAAAGTTGCAGTTACACTTGTCAAACGCAAAGAAAATAGGCAATTTACTGTCTATAATTCAGCAAGGGCTTACCTCTGAATCTGATGAAGCAACAATGAAAGAATTCTCTTCAAATGGATCATTCTGATTTTGAATCTTGTTGAGAGTCTGAGCTGAGGGCAGCGTGTTGTCATTATAAGATGTGATGAACTTGAAGTCACTGGTGCGTGAGCCTGTTGTCAGATACGTGTCATAATTGTAAGAACTGCGGAGAGTTCCAGCTCCCTCCACCTCTGCATAGTTGGGAGGGAGATACGCACTGGGAATGGTGACTGCTCCATCAAACAACAGTCTGGGCTTTCTCCTGTGACAAAACCTCACAGCCACCATCAGAATGATGAACGTCAGGAAGAAGGTGGACACAGAAACCAGTGCGATAATCAAATACGATGTTAGTTTGGAGTTGCTCTCCTCATAAGTCATGTCTTTAAGTTCAGGAACTTCAGCCAGGTTGTCAGAAATAAGTAAATATACAGAGCAGGTAGCAGAGAGAGGGGGCTGTCCATTATCTTTCACTGAGATAATGAGGTTCTGCTTCATGCTGTCAGATTCAGTAATGTCCCTCAGTGCTCTGATCTCTCCACTATGGAGACCAATGGAGAAAATTCCTGGATCAGTAGACTTCACAATCTGATACGACAGCCACGCGTTCTGTCCAGAGTCAGCATCCACAGCGATCACCTTGGAGACCAGAGAGCCTGAGAGAGCAGCTTTAGGGACCATCTCAGTCATTAAAGACTTTCCCTCTGGAGCAGGGTATAATATCTGTGGAGAGTTATCATTCTCATCTGTTATGAACACACTCACAGTCACGTTGCTGCTGAGTGGAGGAGAGCCATTGTCTCTGGCTACAACCTGGACATTGAAGTTTCTGAACTGCTCATAGTCAAATGACCTCACAGCATGGATCACCCCCGTATCTGCATTAATGGATATAAATGAGGACACTGGGACACCGTTGACCTCACTGGGCACCAGAGAATACAGTACTGTGCCATTCTGCCTCCAGTCTGGGTCTCCTGCACGAACAGAACACACAGAGGTGCCTGGTTTGTTGTTTTCTATCACATATGCACCATATGTCTGCAGTACAAATGCAGGAGCATTGTCATTTATATCTCCGACTTGGATCCTCATAGTAGTAGTGGAGAACAGGGTAGGGGTCCCTCCATCAGAGGCCATTATTGTAACATTATATTCCGCGATTTGCTCGCGATCAAGCAAGGTGGTAGTTACTAAAGTGAAATAGTTTTTAATTGAGTGTTGTAACTTAAATGGCAAGTTCATCGGAATAGAACAGCTGACTCGGCTGTTTTCTCCAGAATCTTGGTCTTTCACATTTAAAATGGCAACTTCTGAGCCAACTACAATGTTCTCAGGAACTGGGTTTATTAAAGATTTCACCGTTATTACCGGCGCATTGTCATTAACGTCGGCTATTTCAATTTGGACTTTGCAGTGGCCGGTCTGTCCGCCCCCATCTTCCGCTTGTATTTCTATCTCATATGAAGAGGCTCTTTCGTGGTCTAGGTTTCCTGTAACTGAAATTTCACCACTGTTTTCGTCAATGTGAAATAGATTATGGGTACTGTCCGAAAGGTGATTCATATAGTACGTTATTTGTCCATTTGCGCCTTCATCCATGTCAGTCGCAAGTATTTTGATAACGGATGTTCCGGGCGCAGAATTTTCGAACAACCTTGTCCTGTACAGAGGCTGTGAGAACCGTGGGGCATTGTCATTGACATCTTGAACAAACACTTGGATGGCAACCGTACCGGAACGAGGAGAGTTCCCTCCGTCCACGGCGGTCAGTAGCAAAGAAAATTCCCCTTCTATTTCACGATCGAGGTTACTTTTCAATACAATATCCACATACCTGTCTTTACTCGATCTTGCGTCTACAGAGAAGTGTTCGTTTGGACTGAGAATGTAACTCTGAACGGAATTTATTCCAACGTCCAGATCTCGGGCACGAGCTATTTGAAATTTACTCCCGGTCGATACTGTCTCGCTGATCTCGAGCTTGATTGTATCTTTCGGGAAGGCAGGCGTGTTGTCGTTGACATCCTGTACCTCTAAAATAACGTTGTGAAGCTGGAGAGGATTTTCAAGAATAAATTCAAAATGTAAAAAACATGGAGTCGTGGTTCCACAGAGTGCTTCTCGGTCGATCCTCTCCAAGACAAATATATTCCCAGATTCCAGGTCTATTCCACAATAACGTTTTTCACCTTGATAATCCAGTCTCGCCTTGCGATAACGCAGACCTTTAGAATCCACACTGAGATCTTTGCTTAGGTTTCCAATAATGTATTTAGTCTTTGTCTCCTCAAAGACAGAATATCGAATCTCTTCGACAGCGACCCGAATAAGAAATGAAAAAAATACAATAGCCCAAAATAGCCGTTGGCATGGCAAAGATGATATCGTATTCATCATATTTCTCGATCTAGACAAAAACTTTGAGAGATTATTTCGCAACAAATATTTCCGCCAATATATCCTATAACGGTCATGTGTGGATAGACTCCTGTTTTTGTTCAGATAAGAAATAATCATTGTGACGACAAGACGGGTGATGGCGCATACAATGGGCGTGTTTGTAGAATGTAGAATTGGTGAAGAGCGACACGGCGAGGAAAAACAACAACGTAACACGGACCTACACAATTGTCTCCCTCTCCCTCTCTCAATATATCACTAATATATTACTCGTTTTAAAGTATTTTTAAAACTTATAAAAACTTATATATATATATATATATATAAACACATTTTTAAATAGTAAACGAGCTAATCGGTCATACTACAAGAAAAGAATTGCCAAGAACGTAATCACTCACACATGACAAGCGCTAAAGCGTTGATTTCAACACATAAATTAAAAGCGCATATTTTTACATAATAACAATCAGTGGCGGACTTAGCAATTTGGAGGCTCAAGGCGAATTTAGCTAGGGGGCCCATCAACATTAATATGCGAGAAATAAGTTCAGGTTCACACTACAAGATTTTAGGCTGGTTTTTCAGTCGCCGACTGTTTTTGTAGATCGCCGACAGAAACTGTGGTCGGACGCAAATCGGGGATCATTCGGCGCTCGCTCAGTCGTGTAGTGTGAACTGCTGAAAGACGCTCGCCGACTGGTCGCAGACGACCGGCAGATATCTAGCATGTTTAATATCTAGCATGTTTCATATATAGCCCAGTCGGCGACTGTATTGTGACAGCACTGGAGAAATAGTGCGATTGACTATATCTATGTTCACTGCAACGGAGAGATGAAATAATTCTGGCAATTTGGGACTATGGAGTGGTTAAACAACGGTTAAAAAAATAATAATAACGAAAATGTGGAGTACATGTACGTTGTTTTTATTTTCTTCGTGGTGTTGCTGGTTCTCGCGAGTGTTTCATTTTCGTGTTCTCGTGTTTTTGACGGCAGCCAGATGAGTCGGCGATTCCCCAGTCGTTTAATTCGTGAGCCCACGTCACCGATCAGTCATGTAGTGTGAAAGCCACAACAACTGAAAGACTTGTGATTACAGCACAACCAGTCGTGTAGTGCGAACGGCACAAAAACCAGATGACTGAAAAGTCGTGTAGTGTGAACCTGGCTTTAGCTAGACAAGGGGGCCCTACAGTGGGAGGGGCCCAAGGCAATTGCCTAGCAACGCCTCTATGCAAAGACCGCCTCTGATAACAATGAATCTGCAGGTATGTGTGGATACATTTTCAGGACCACGGACAACAACCGGTAAACACACACGAAAATATGTGATTTTTCTAGCTAAAATCATTATCCATATGGATGTAAACATTTACTATTAAAAAGTATAAAGATTTTAAAACATTGTTTATATTTGAGTTCTACAAACTCACAACAACAATTTCAATACTACAGTCGCGAGCACTACAATTTAATGTGTCATATGACCAACACGAACCAGAGCAAGGCAGACTGACCGAAAGATGCGCTGAAATCTAGTTAAAACACAACGTTCGAGCTGGCATTTTGCAGAACCATAATAAGAAAATTAGTTGTAAAGAGGACAACACGAAGATCACTTTTTAAACACATATATAAACAGACTAAACAGGCTACGTCACAACGAACGCAAAGTGATCAGGCGATTGTTGGTTCCATCGATAAATAATGTCTGTATAAAAAAACTGCCTAAACGTTATTTTGGGAGAACAACCCATCTAATGCCCAAGGTCATAGCTAAGACCGATGACTGAAAGCCAAGACAGGCACATAATACAGTCATAATGATGTCAACGAAACCGTGCGCGCTATGTTCAGCAATGTTTGGTGTATAAATCAACATACATCTGTTAGACATTCATGAATCTATTATGCACTTGACCGCTTATTCAATACCCCATGACTAAAATGACTTGAACCATACTAGGCAGGCTGAAGCACTATAACAAATCCAGCGGATGGACCTAACTAATCCAGCGGGTGGACACTAATCCTCACGGATGCTCATTGCCTCTATGGATTGTATCGAAATTACTTTCCATTTGCACCATAGTGATTGTAATTATGGCAAATCTAATGAAGATTTGAATTTTTTATTTAGTTGTGAAGAAGTTAAAACACAATGTAACGTTCTGCGCGAGGCAGAACAGGGAGGCGGACACAAACACTGAGGAGAGCGAGATTTATTAAAGGAAATTCCAAAAGCAGTGTTAAACGGACAGGCATGGGTCAAACCGGGAGGGCAGCCAGAACCAGAAAGGACAACAGGCATATTCAGACAAGAAACTAACGACGAGGGGGAAAACACGGAACAGGCAGAAGTAGACGGATAACAAAACGCAAAGCTCAAACTTACAACAGCAGGTGACGGGATTAAACAAAAAGACCGATACGGACATGGGAGACACAGGGACTTTTATACACAGAACCAAACTAGGGACAGGTGATGACAATGACACAGGGGCGTGGTAACAAACGAGGAATCATCAAAATAAACGAGCAGGGCGGGACAAACAGGCAGGGAACACGGACACGAGGGAACCCAGAGTGACAGCTACGAGAGGGGGCGTTGCCCTACGTGACACACAAGAGCATGGGAGTCATTTTAAACACATGTGCTGGTCATTTACTTTAAAGCATGAATATTCACAGCTTACCAGGTCCAGGTCTGAGGATATCTGTCCTTCCTTTACTTACAAAACATGTATAATGACAAATTGGCCAGTCAGTCCACCAGTTGTTACAAAATGCAGGACCACAAATTGGTTTCAAAGTCCAGAGATGAACACCTCTTATCTAAAACAATTCTATAGCTTTTCCACAAACATCATAAAACTGTAAAAAAATTACTTCCTTTAATTATTTTCACATTTTATGAGCTGCAAAAATGCCAGAACATTAAGAAAGTCCTACAACATTCATTAAGTAGTAAAGCTGGAGAGAGTTCTGGAAAAAAATAACAGATGCAGAATCTGTCTACTACAGCTCCCCCTGTGGCGCAGATCGTGTCTACATCACCACTATCATGGTTCATTTCTCTAGGTGCATACACACTGCCATATTGATACATGTATGTTTTTTGACTGGCTGTCAAATGTTTTGTTTTTATGTAAATGAAATATACAGTTTGACAATGAGCTAGTTATAGTTTTGCATGTCACTGGCATGGTTATGATTCAGAGTAATCAGTCATGCTTATCTGTTTTTGAATCTCCTTTTTATGCATCAGATGTTGAAACATCCACAGAGACAAGCATACCTGGACATTAAAGAGAAGGTACTGAAATGAGGTTTTCATCAAAAACATGTGTGTAAATAATGGCATTGCATTTAGTGTTTAACCTACCTTTAGTGTTTTAGTAGGTTTTGCATGCATAAAAGTACTACATAAATTTGTTTATTGCATCTAAGACTTTTTGACTTTGTCAGGAACTTCTATTTAAACAATATATATTTTTTACAAAATTATAACATGCTCTTGTTAAAATAATGATCTTTCTGTTGTTAGGGTCAGTTTTGACCCAGGTATAATTAGAAAACAATAATAATTGCCAAAACTAAAATAAACACACTATATACCAACAGCCCACAGAAGCTCTTCCTCCATGCAGGTGATCTTCAGGTAGGAGCTTCTGTCTTTGTCTTCTTCACAACACAAGGAAACAGACATTTCCAAACATGTAAGATCAAATCAGTTTAGAGTTGTGTATATAATTTGCAATAAGTTGTTATAATGTTGTATATCAGTTTATAGTTGTGTGTACTGTTGTGTATGCTGTCAACAGAAAGGCCCAGTGGGGCACAACAAACATATTAAAACCAACACTGTCATGGATACAGAAACCAGCAACGTAACCAAGAGGTAAGAAACAAAATGGATGATAAATCATTTGTTTTTTTTTATGGTCTCTAGTGGCTGATTTGAGTCACAAGTCAAAACCGACCCAATAACATAAGAGATAGTTACAGAAAGCCAACACAAGAGGAAAGTTAATGTTATGTTTTGTAAATTAATGAACTTCATATGTAACTATTGTATCTGTTGGAATCCAAGCCTACATTCAACATGTTTTGTGAATGTTTTGTGAATATTTTGTGTAACCATAAAAAAATTAAAAACAAACTTTGTTTGATAAATGTGTACCCAATTGTGTAAGCTCTCAAATTAAAAGTGTAAACTGTCATGATTTTGTGTCACACATTTGGTTTTTCTTACTGATTCTACCTGTTAGTTAGCGAAGGAGCCAAAACCTGGATAGAAGTTTTTGTTTCCGATTGTTGTCATGAATGCTGATGGCAGCCATCATAGCCAGACCTCAGACCTGCTCCTACAGCCATCATAGACTGATCTCAGACCTGCTCCTACAGCCACCATAGACTGATCTCAGACCTGCTCCTACAGCAGCCATAGACTGATCTCAAACCTGCTCCTACAGCCATCATATCCAGATCTCAGGCCTGCTCCTACAGCCATCATAGCCAGATCTCAGACCTGCTCCTACAGCCATCATAGACTGATCTCAGACCTGCTCCTACAGCTGGGGCACTAATGATGCACATTAAGAATATCATTCTGGATATTTCAACTCCACTACATTCCAGTTTGTTAATAAACAGAATGTTTTTGCTGAATCTAGAAATTATAGTACTTGTTACTTGTCACAATACTTATATATTGTGAATGTTTTATACAGTACATGTTTACTGAAGGAGATTGTTTATTGTACACAAATCAAAATATCTGCTGTGATACTGTACCCCGATCAGTGCTCCTGCTGTAATGCCCGTGTATTTGTGTAGCAACACTGCTGGTTTTCTAGTGTTGTCAGTTCAGATGGGAGTTGGGCAGTGGAATTGCAAGAGATAAAATAAGGTGACCTATAATTTCATGGTCACACCTGCTGGGTGCACATAAAAGCTTTTTTTTATATATTTATACAGGTCACCCTTAAATATTCTTTTGTAGATAGTAAGTTTGTCCCAGAACAGATTCTCAGTTCCACTGTTTCTTCATATGAGTCTCGTGCTGAGAACGTCCCTGCATTAGTCTCTGTGGACACCAGAGTTTTGTCTGGTCTGGCCCTCGGGAACAGATATAAACACAACCATGATCTTCTTCTCAGTCCCAAGCAGCAGGACCCTCTATGTCTCTGCACTCCACACCTTCCCCAGCACAGCGGCCTCGTAACATCTCTGCATTCCCTCCACGTTGGGCTGAGTGTGAACGTGTGGGCCGTTGTGTTTTTAATCCTCCCACCATCATCACACATCTACTGTCACATTGTCTTGCAATGCACTTGCTAACACAGAATGTTTCACCAATGTGGTTTTAAATAAGTAACTTAAATATCTCCTAGCTGAGAACTACAAAGCCTTCTGTTTTCATAGATGGACACCAGGCAGAACTCTCAGTTACTTATGAAAGAAATTTTATTTGTGATTTATAAACAAAACACATTACCAGATTTCAGAAAGCAATATAAAAAGGAAAAATAAAGAAAAAAACACTATATCACCATTACACTGATGAGCAGGTGTACAAAAAGGTTGTTCAACAGATTTGCACTGTCAAAGTCAAGAGTATTGTGTCCCATGGCACCAAACAACTTTAATAGACATTCACTACACATGAGCAGAGTACACAGTCACCTTTTTTTAATTTATTTTTTTGATCATTTTGAAATTTTTATTATGTTTTTGTACCTTTTAATGGAAAAGGTTATTAATAATAATAATAATAATAGAAGGGTATATTGTATGAATTGGTTTCACATAATGGCGTTTGATCATGATTTCAAAGCCTAGCACAAAACAAAGGATTGACCATTTTAGCTGCAATGTATGTGTGTGTGTGTTTGTGTGTGTGTGTGTGTGTTTGTGTGTGTGTGTTTGTGTACACATGTATGCACTTGATATGGATAAAGAATTGGAACACACCTCTTAATATCTTAATCACTGAACTTAGGTGTTTCATTCAGTTGCGTTGCTGCAGGTATATAGAATCAAGCACGTGGCCTTTCCGTCTGCCTCTCTGGACATGGAGAGAGATAATGGGTCATTCTCTCAGGCATGGTGCCTTCAAAAGATTGACACAGTCTTAGAGTCTTAATGCTTCAGCACACCAAGACAATGTGGATAACTGTACTTCATTGGGACAGTTTAGGGAAGGCCTTTGTTCCAGCACGACCCAGTCCCAGTGCACGAAACCAAGCCCAGAAAGGCATAAATGTTGGGATGAGTTTGGTGAGGACGAACGTGACCCGCCTGCACAGAACCTTAATCCTATCCAACACATTTGGGATGAGTTAGAGAGGAGATTGTGAGCCTGGCCAGTTCTTCTAACATCAGTGTCTGACCCCACAAATGCTCTTCTGGATGAATGAGAGAAATTCCCACAGACATACTCCAGAGCCTTCCCAGAAGACACTGATCTAGTTGCAAAAAGGAACCAGCTCCATACTAATACCTATAGATGTAGTGTTATGTGTAGGTGTCCCAATACTTTCGTCCAAAGTGTGTAGTGTGTTGGTTATAGAACACTACATCATTAGATATATCTAGAATGTTAATATGGCATTGACAGTGTATTTGTGTGTGTGTGTGTGTATGTGTGTGTTTGTAATGTGCCTATTAGAAATATGTCTAAGGATTTTTGTAGAGACAACACATGTCTCTAATTCCAAGAGGAATGGTTTAAAATAATTATGAAAACATAACTATCTATCTATGTATCTATCTATATATATATCTATATATTTATATATAGTTTTTGTATCATCTGCGTTTTACATGCAAACGGCCACTTAGTGATCTGACAGCACTAAACCACACCTGAAGGAGCCTGGGAGAGAGAGGGAGAGAGAGAGAGAGAGAGGGAGAGAGAGGGAGAGAGAGAGGGAGAGAGAGAGAGAGAGAGAGAGAGAGAGAGAGAGAGAAAGAGTGTGTGTGTGTGTGTGTGTGGTGAGAATGTAATCTCATAGCAGCGCTAACATCTCTCTCATACCTTGTTCAACAGCCTGACAGCCAAGAAGAAGAAAGCGAATGTAAAAACAAAAGAACACAACCCCACATAACACACATGAACCTTTCAGATGAATAAACCGCTGCCACCTTTCTGTGCTCAGCTCCACATCTCATCTGGCAGTGTCAACGATCTAAAACACGCTGCTCCAGACCTTCACCACACCAAGGCCCATGAGCCCAAACTAAACACAATTCCTACCAGAAGCGGCTGCTACGCTGTTAGACAGCTCGTGTGTGGATGGAAGGAGTGATGCACGTGCTCGTGTTCCCTGCGGAGAAGAGCTCCAGTAACAGTGCTGAGGCCTGTGTTTTTATATCAGTAAGGGGTTTTCAGTCTGTCTTGATGTGGTACATAAAACAGCCACTAGGGGGCAACACAGGGCTACAGGAAGGAGGGGCACAGAGCTGGCAGGGAAGAGTGGGAGGTTGGCGCACAGCTATGGAACATTTATGAGAGGTGATGGGATCAGGCTGGATTTGAAATGAAGCAACAAGCAACATTCCTGCCTATATTACAGACTCCCGTAGGCTGGAGCACCTCATTCCTTGCTGGAAATAATATGGTCTAGCTGTACAATAAGTGGACAGACCAGAATTGTGTGTGTGTGTTTGTGTGTGTGTGTGTGTGTGTGTGTGTGTGTGTGTGTGTGTGTGTGTCACTGTGTTTAAATGTAACTGGATGCTTTAGTTTTGGCGTATTATGCCATGTATTCCTGTCCATGTGTAGTTTAGTGTGCCACTCCAGGACAGCAGGGGGCTCTGTGAGCACAAGCATTGGAAGTTTATAACATACTGCTACAGTTCTACCCCTGAAGTGGTGTAATTTGATCAGCATTAATCTCACACAGAGATACCTCTGACCAGGTCTTCATATTTTACACAGACATCTTTTGTGTCTAGTTTAAATACAAATTTCAATTCATTTAATAATTCTGAACAATATATCTTCATACCATTTTTTTTCTTCTTTTAAAGTCCTGTTTGTAAAGAAGGCCTGACTCCCCACAGACTCCCCTCATGTGTATTAGACGTTGGTGTTAATGAAGGGAGTGTGTTCAGGGTGTGTTCAGTCTTGGATATTGTAGCTTGCCAATTGCTGTTCCTTCTTATAGGTTTGGATTTCTACTAGTATCACAGACACTAGTGGACTAACATTCTTCTGCCTATGATATATAAGTAGCCAATTGTTTCCCGCCCTAATAATTGCAGGGTAAAATTTGTGGTTTGGTACAGAGAGAAGGGTCTCTGATCCGCGCTGGGCAGGTCTGGCTACTCAATCTTCCCACAGCAAGAACCTGACTTAAAAGGCTCAACTCTCTATACTCATTTTTCATAATTGTTTTTCTCATTCCGTGAGTTTGTTACCGGCTACAACTCAATGAGACTGCAGGGTTAGGGTTAGGCTCTGCTCTACTCCTCCCCCTCATCCTTCCCTTTCTCTTTCTTCTCTTTCTTCTCCTTCTTCTTCTTTTTCTTCTTCTTGGCCTCCTCCTTCTTGCCAAAGGTGATGAAGTCGCCCTTGTCGTCCACGGCCCCCGGGTCCTGGCGGATGGAGATGATGGCGGGTGATCCTGGGATGATGAAGGCTTCAGGAGGGATCTCCCCTGGCTTCAGGGCCTGTGGAGGTCCGTAGCCGGGCCCAGCACCGTAGCGGAAACTCCAGCTGTTGCTGTTGATCCCGGCCCCCACCGGGGGGGAGAGCTGTCCCTCCGCCTCCCCATCTGTGTGAGAGACAGAGAGTTGCTCACATGTCAGAGAAAGACACCGGCACCATCATCATTTTAAGTCAGCTCGGCACAGACCCAGAAATATTTGTTGGAGGACAGATTAAAGGATGGTTCTGAAGCAAAGACTCATGGGACAAGGCTTGTGTCTGACAGACGGGATGCTGGGAACACAGGGTAATAGCGGAGAGCACATCTGTAAGGGGGGGTTGACTAAAAGCGCCTCAGTGGGAATTAGTCTTGGAAAAGAGCGGATTTGTACCAACTAACTAATGTTAACGTTCAGGAAAACACAGGACGTCACGCCAAGCAGCAGGAGAGGACGCAATCTTCATGATTAAGGGTGTGTACCCTTGTTGAGAGGGCAGCACAGGGTTTAGGGAGGAGAGAGAGAGAGATAGAGAGAGAGAGAAAGAGAGAGAGAGAGAGAAAGAGAGAGAGAGAGAGAGAGAGAGAGAGAGAGAGAGAAAGCGCTCTGTACCAGTTACTCTGTGTTTTGACCTACTTCCTGCATTTTTATACTGTTTTATTCAGATCAAAGTGGCTCTGAAAGGAGATTTTGGTTTTTTTCATCTAGGTTCATGCTGAAAGTACGAAGCATCACTTATTTCAATAAAAACATGGTCTAGCCATTATAATACCCCAATCTAAGCTCTATCAGTGAATCTGAACTAGAGTGTATGTGCCTGTTTGTGTAATTCTAGTACAAGCAGATGGACAATGACATACAATTGCACAACCAATGGATGGACCACTTAACAATATTAAATGTAGACGTCTGGTAGAACATGCTGCACAAGACTCATCATTCTCCAGTTCACCACCACATCACTATCAACTCCTCTACGGGACTGAGATGGTCAGCTACAAAAACATGAATGAACCTCCTCCTCTCCTGAATGAACCTCCTCATCTCCTGAATGAACCTCCTCCTCTCATGGGTTCCTGAAGGTTCACTCATCCTTCCCTTAACTTCCCTAGTGCACATTATGCCAAGGATGTCTGTGTGTGTGTGTGTGTGTGTGTGTGTGTGTGTGTGTGTGTGTGTGTGTGTGTGTGTGTGTGTGTGTGTGTGTGCATGTATGTGTGTGAAGAGGCATGTATGTGTGAGGGTATCTGTGTGGGTGTGCAGGGGCATGTGTGAATGTGTGTGTGTGTGTGTGTGTGTGTGTGTGTGTGTGTGTGTGTGTGTGTGTGTGTGTGTGTGTGTGTGTGTGTGTGTGTGTGTGTGTGTGTGTGTGTGCGTGCATGTAGATGCATGTACATTTGTGTCTGCAGAGTTTCATGGCAGAGCTGCTCATCTAAAATGACCTTGTGTTTTCCTCCTAACAGAAGGATGGGTACTCCTACACTGCAGTTGTCACACTGCACACGTACTGGTGGAGCGACTGGTGTGAGGACCTGCAGGGGACGCAGTGGTGTCTGCCTCAGCATTATCTCACCCCCGTCCACTGGCCCATGCGTGTTTAAATACACTTTACTGAGGCTGGGAGTGCCCTGGAGTCCAGGTGGACGATGGTGGAGAACACTGCAGAGAACGTCCCCGTGCCATATTTAGGACATGCACGTAGGCACATCACCCGCACCCTGCCTTCACCAGGGCTCTCTCTGCATCTCCTCACGCTGGAGCTCCAGGCTAATGTCCTCACGCTGAGATTCTAGGTTAATCTCATGCTGAGGTTCTAGGTTAATCTCATGCTGAGGTTCTAGGTTAATCTCATGCTGAGGTTCTAGGTTAATCTACTCACGCCGAGGTTCTAGGTTAATCTCATGCTGAGGTTCTAGGTTAATCTACTCACGCCAAGGTTCTAGGTTAATCTCATGCTGAGGTTCTAGGTTAATCTACTCACGCTGAGGTTCTAGGTTCATCTCCTCACACTGAGGCTGTAACCTCCACAGCTGTCTGGGTCTCTTCTACACTCCCTAATAAGGATCTTCTCATGCCACCCAGATGTTTCAGGGCTATTTATTTATTTATTTGATGACTGCCCCACTTCTCCTCTCAGATGCCCCACTTCTCTCTCTCCTTCCATCACTCTCCATGTGTTGCTGGGTCACCCTGTGTGCTGGAACTGGTGTCAACACAAGGTGAATGTGTATCCAGTATAGCAGGCCATGGTGGTCATGTCCTCACATGCACACGTCTCTGTCCCATTTCTTCCTTTAGCTCACTGCTCCCTTGTCTCACCCACCTCACATCCCTCACTTTCTCCCTAGTCCTCTCTCATCACTCTCTTTCCCCCCTTCCCCTACCTTGTTTCCTTGTTCTCTCTGTGCATGAATGGTTGCTGTGGAAACTGCCACCCACTGTCCTCTCTCGCCCACTCCCCGCTGCAGAAGCAATCTCCTGGAGTTGTTGCCTAGCAACAAGTCACACAGTGTTTCCTAGCAACAGGACCACCGCAGGGGCCTGCCATTCCTGAATCCTCTACGTGCTCAAACCACCCCCCAACACATTACCATGCACCCAACACATTACCAAGCACCCAACACAACACCAAGCACCCAACACATTACCAAACACCCAACACAACACCATGCACCCAACACAACACCATGCACCCAACACAACACCAAGCACCCAACACATTACCAAGCACCCAACACAACACCAAGCACCCAACACATTACCAAGCACCCAACACAACACCAAGCACCCAACACATTACCAAGCACCCAACACAACACCATGCACCCAACACATTACCAAGCACCCAACACAACACCAAGCACCCAACACATTACCAAGCACCCAACACAACACCAAGCACCCAACACATTACCAAGCACCCAACACAACACCATGCACCCAACACATTACCATGCACCCAACACAACACCATGCACCCAACACATTACCATGCACCCAACACAACACCATGCACCCAACACATTACCAAGCACCCAACACAACACCATGCACCCAACACATTACCATGCACCCAACACAACACCAAGCACCCAACACATTACCATGCACCCAACACATTACCATGCACCCAACACAACACTAAGCACCCAACACAACACCAAGCACCGAACACAACACCAAGCACCCAACACATTACCATGCACCCAACACAACACCAAGCACCCAACATATTACCAAGCACCATGCTCAGCTACTTGATCTCAGCAGCACTTACACAACACACCTGCACCCAACACATCTGCACCCAACACATCTGCACCAAACACACCTGCACCAAACACATCTGCACCAAACCACTGCCAGTCTGCCCATGTCTCGCAAGCCACAGAGATGGAAGTTTTCAATTAGCTCCAAAATACTCTGCAGCCCATATAAAAAAAATTTTTGGCTCATGGCCTTGACTTCCTACCTCACTACTGTTCGTGTGAATGCAGCCTGGCGGTGCTCTATCAGAGGGTCAATATCTGAGTCATACACCACCCACAAGGCTCCTGGCTCCGGACTAATCTCTCTAACAGGACAGCAGATCGATGCCTCTCTGTCTGGCCACATGTTTGAAGAGCACTGAATATGAACCAGAGCTCTCACTCCTCCAACACCAACTTCACCACGTTTATATCCTGCAGGACATCAATAACCTGCTTCTTTTCCCTTACTGCGCCAAATCCCCACCAATCCCAACAGGAATTAGAATCGAATGGCACACCCCCTTTTCACATGAAAGTAGGTAAATGCAGATTCTGCTATACAGATGATGTGTTAGTACCAGAGATCATGAAAAAAAAGATTTGAAAGTGTGAGGCAGGCCCTGCAGGCTGGCCTGGGTCCAGGGGCCTGGGGGACCATTAACAACGAGCCATGCAGGTTCGTCGACACACGCTGCAAAAGATTCAGGACTTAAAAGAGACAATTTACAGCCAAAATGCTTGAATTCGTCCACATGAGGTGGTAAAGCAAGTTCGGGAACATGGAAACAACTGCATATTTCATCTTCACCCAAAATAAACCGTCTTGAATCATGGTGTCAGCTAATGATAAGGCCCTTATGCAGGCTAATTATGTGCTTTTAGCTGTGAGACTGGGACAAAATAGCACACTTGATAAAGGCAATGCTGCGTTACTGAGGAAATCACGGGGCTCTGCTGTCTGTGGCTAAAGGACACACTGTGTACCATGGTGAGTGGAGTGTGTGATTGTTTAGTGGGACCACTGAGTGTGAGTGGAATATTGACCCTACTGACCGCTGAGTGTGAGTTGAATTTTAGTGTGACCACACAGTGAGAGTGTGACCACTGAATGTGAATGTGATTGTTGAGTGTGAGTTGAATGTGAGTATGACCATTGAGTGAGTATGAATGCGAGACTGACCACAGAGTGTGAATGTGAGTGAGTGTGATCATAGAGTGTGAGTATGAATGAGAGTGTGTCCTTAGACTGTGAGTGTGAGTTCCCATACAGCCTTAACTGCTGCTAGCAATGACCAAACGTCACTCAGAATCTCCAGCGTCTCAAATAAATTTAACATCATTTCAAACCGTTTCTGTAGATGTCTGTCAGAGAACGTCTCATCCTGTTTGCTCTTCTGGTGTTCAGGCAGACGTGTTGGGTGATGTGAGGTTTGGGTGTAGGTGTGCGGGAGGACACCAGGTCTTACCTGCAGCGCTGGACACGGTGGGCCAGTTCTGCACCAGTACGCCCTGGGCTCCCTGCATCACGGCCGACGCCTCCTCCATGTGCACGGAGCTGTTGTCATGGAAACAGAACCACACACACGAGCATCACAGAGCAGCTACAGCTAACAGTTAACGTGGAGAAATCTGAAGGTTGGTACAGAGACACAAAAAAATAAAAATGATAAAAGAGATAAAAATGACCCAATAAAATATTATGATTTGTGCTTAGATTTCAAATTCAGTGCAAATTTGTATATTTGCAAATGGGTCTAATGGCACTTGGAATTGTGTGTGTGAGTTATAACTGAATTATGCCATACTGTTGTGTATGGATGTGCCTGCATGAGTTGCTGGTTGCAACTGTGTGTGTGTGTGTGTGTGTGTGTGTGTGTGTGTGTGTGCGTGCGTGCGTGCGTGCGTGCGTGCGTGCGTGCGTGCGCGCGCGCGTGCGCGCGTGTGTGTGTGCACGTGCACATGCGACCCGATGCATGCGAGCCCAAGTGCACGTGCAGGCGTGCGGTGGGTCACTGCGGTTCTGTTGCGTAGGGCACTGCAGCTCCAGTGAGGTGTTCTGATCAGTGAGCACCACGTGAGAGGAAACGTCACACACAGAGACGGTGTGCGTGGGAGGAGCTGATCAGAAAGCAGCTGATTGAGATGATGTGGTTCTGGCACACAGGGACACAGGGACACAGGGACATAGGGACACAGGGACCATGAACGTGTGCTGGGACTAAATGGAAAAAAAATCATCTCTATGTCCTATTTTCAGAAGTGGAAGTTTGAAGGAAGAAAGTGTGAAGCGAGGTTGACTGCACTGTAGCGCAGATCACATTCAGATACCTGCCCCTCACACCTCACCACCTCACACCAACACACCCTCACCCTCACACCCTCACACCAACACACCCTCACACCTCACCACCTCACACCAACACACCCTCACCCTCACCACCTCACACCAACACACCCTCACCCCCACACCCTCACACCAACACACCCTCACACCTCACCACCTCACACCAACACACCCACACCCCCACACCCTCACCACCTCACACCAACACACCCTCACCACCTCACACCAACACACCCTCACACCCTCACCACCTCACACCAACACACCCTCACACCTCACCACCTCACACCAACACACCCTCACCCTCACCACCTCACACCAACACCCCCACACCCTCACCACCTCACACCAACACACCCTCATCCTCACCACCTCACACCAACACACCCTCACCCCCACCACCCCACACCAACACCCCCACACCCTCACCACCTCACACCAACACCCCCACACCTCACCACCAACACACCCTCACCCTCACCACCTCACACCAACACACCCTCACCCCCACACCCTCATCACCTCACACCCTCACCACCTCACACCAACACACCCTCACACCAACACACCCTCACCCAAACACACCCTCACCTCCTCACCCCAACACACCCTCACCCCCACACCCTCATCACCTCACACCAACACACCCTCACCCCAACACACCCTCACCCCCACACCCTCATCACCTCACACCCTCACCACCTCACACCAACACACCCTCACCCCCACACCCTCATCACCTCACACCCTCACCACCTCACACCAACACACCCTCACCCCAACACACCCTCACCTCCTCACCTCAACACACCCTCACCACCTCACACCTCACACCAACACACCCTCACCCCAACACCCCCTCACACCAACACACCCTCACCACCTCACACCCTCACCACCTCACACCAACACACCTTCACCCCAACACCCCCTCACACCAACACACCCTCACCACCTCACACCAACACACCCTCACCTTCTCACCCCAACACACCCTCACCACCTCACACCTCACACCAACACCCCCTCACCCCAACACACCCTCACCTCCTCACCCCAACACACCCTCACCACCTCACCCCAACACACCCTCACCCCCACACACCCTCACCTCCTCACCCCAACACACCCTCACCACCTCACCCCAAC